>NC_065519.1:40218426-40242473 GCF_006386435.1 Epinephelus moara
AGAAGATTGTTCTTGACAAGGCACTTCTGCAAAATGTAGAGAAGACGACAAAGGGCATTCACACTGATTGGGATGAAACAATAATCAGTTTAGTGATTACCATGATAACATTTCTGATGGTTAGAAGTACCATATCAAATTTGAACTATCACAACAATCGTATATGATTATGGTGCCGTTATAAGCACAGTAAAAAAAATTCCCTGCTTCTACCATGATTATGTCATGGATGTTATTTTGCTGATAAATGTTTATGCAAACAAAAATGCATAGTGATCCTAATTTAATTAGAGTTATTAATACAAAAGCCAAATGATTTCAGTGAGTGCCTCAACACTTTTTTTAAACAGTACACAATTAAACAATACAGTAATACAAATGATAACTGTGATAATGTTGGTCACAATAATTGCAATATGAAATTTTCATACCGTTTCATCTTTATGCACAGGGCAGCTTGAGAGTGTACACTCCTTGTACACAAAATATGCCACCAAGAGGAAGAAGTTTCTCAGGGAGAGCTTTGAGGCCAGGCTGAAAACAGCTGCACTGGACCACAACCTCAATGTCAGCAGAGCCGCTGCAAAAACAAATAAAGGCCAGGAGCAGTTCAAACAGCAGTATTCTAAAGGTGCAGGAGAGTATGTGGTGACAGCAAGGAAAGTCAAGAAAGACTATACCTTTAGGGAAGACATTGTGTCCGGTGTGTTGCGCAGGGCCGAGGCTGCATCCATACGTGCAGAACTCCAACAGCACAAAACAGAGACAACATGCACCCTGGCCCAGCACAGAGGGGTTGAGAAACCTGAAAAGGCTCAATCTGTGGCAAGAAAGCTCAGCCGCTTTGCACCGCCGCTGCCCCATGAAGCTCCCTGAAAAACACAGGACACTGAACAGTTGCAGGGTGCTTGTTAAGTGAAACAAACTGAGCAAGTTAGTTATCAGTTAAGTAAAGTTAAGTTGTTAAATTGTTTAATGCTGCAGTGAGATAGATGACATGATATTAAATTATCCATTTATTCTATAAAAAAATAAATCAATTCTTTGTTACTCTGATCACTTTACAGGAGACAAAATTACTACTATCCTACAATTAATGTTCATTGATAAAAAAATGTGAGTACTGACTTGTCTCTGTAATTTACAATTTTTATTTGCATGATGTGACAGAACAAAACCAAACAAATCCATATCTCACTTCAATACTAACCGACATTACAAGTCATCGTTGTCCCAATATTCAAAGCCGTGGTATTCCGGAGATGGGAAAGCAGTCCTGATGATGTTCACCACACATGCTGGAACAGGCAACCTGTTCCTCCTCCCAAGGTGTCCTCTGGCCCATAAAGTGAACTGTCTGTATGCAGTTAACCTGAACAGACTGACAAAAAGAGTTGTCTATCATTTGTTGGCCTAAACAGGTTATATTGTATGACATTACATGGAAAAACACGTGCTTTATCATAATGTATATCTTGTATCTCAGCCCATTCAACTTATAGCTACATTCAATCACATTTACTCGTTTATTACCAGTTGCAGTAACAGTTAAGTTATTTTCATACATCTTCATTAAATGTTAAACGCACTTCTGCTTATGTTAAGTTGTATATCAAGGTTTAAGTAATTATCTTTGGAGTGACAGTAATGCATGAAAATGTGGTTCAAGCCAAGGAAATTAAACAAATTGAAGCCTGGCAACATTAGTGTGTTTGACCTGGTAACTAATAAGCATGCTAACGGCGCCAACATTGGCATGCTAACAGCTGCATGCTAACGTTGGTAAAGTAGAATAAACTGATGAGATATAACGTTAGTAACGATGGATAATATCAGACAGACTGCTTTTATCTGACAGACAGCGACTGCTGATATTGAAATTACCTTACAACAAATAGCATCAACTTTTAGGGTTAGCTTTAACCCACCTGCTGTTTACAGGCCGCTCCAATCTCTCTGCACAGACTTCACGCAGGGATAGCATAGACACCTCCAAGACGTCCCTCTCACAACAGAGCATCTGGAAGGTCCGGGATAGGGTTATGCAGGACAGCTCCCCTAACCTACAATCCACATCAGCTTCACGGCAGCAGATGGACTCCACGGTGGTCGGCATTGCGGAGCAGTGCCCACATATGCACCAAGCAGTGTTGCCGACCCTCTCCTGGCTGCCATCCTCGTCCGGAGCAGCTGCAGCCACCTCCTCCTCCGCGAAATTGTACATTTCCACCGTCCTCCTCCTCGTCACTGGCTCAAAGGCATAGGCCATTGGGTTTGGTGATAGATCAATAACGTTATATCTTTCATTGGGTTTGGTGATAGATCAATAACGTTATATCTTTCGGCTTCGTCCTCTGACATCTTTTCTCTCTGTAAATTTCGGTAAAACTACTACTCTTCTACTTCCTCCGCCTACAGACACAGTGTCGTGAAACCAACCAACCACTCTGATGACGTAGGCAGTGACGTAAAATAAAGATGGCGCTGAGCGGGCCCGAAACGTATCGTAAATGCATTTAAAAAGTGGATTTTCTCTAAAATAGGCTGACTTTTCCGATTTTTTATTTCGTCAGTATGTCTTAATAATGCACACATCTCCTATGCTGGTGTCTGTTCCGTTTGTTTCATGTCCTCTTTAAGCTCTTTCTGGACAATGAGGAGAACAAGCGGCAGCTCTGCCACTTGATGCTCAAGGTCTGGGGGAGTGAGGAAGCAGCATCCCGGCTGGCGAAGTGCGAGACAGCTGTTCTCATCGTGGAGGGAACAGCTTATCAACTAACGTTGATTGATCCATACCTAGGAAACTTCAATGAGGTCTTGTGTTAGCAGATTGTTTGCCAAGAATATAAGCTACCAAACATTTGAGGTGTTTTGTGCTATTTCAGGTTGAGGTAATTGAGATCCATGCCATCCAGTCAGACCAGGAGGAGACAGACAGCCGGGTTGTGCTCTATCTGCATCATGCTGTCAAGCTGGGCTTCAAGTCGGCAGTAGTGGGGACCCCGGACACCGACATCTTCTTCATCCTCCTGCATCACGCTGACACCATCAACCTTGTCATCTACCTTGACATTGGCACAGGCAGGCACCGGCAGGTGGTCAACGTCACAGAGTTGGCCACCTCTCTTGGGCAGCCGTACTGCAGCACCCTGCTCGGCTATTATGTATTCAGTGGTGAGGACTGTACCAGCACCTTCAAAGGCAAGGGCAAGGAGGCACCGCTCAAAAAGCTCCAGAAGAATCCCAAATTCCAAAAGGCTTTCAGGTTGGTGAATGGATTTTTAGATAATTTGGCATGTTATGTATATTGAATAAAACGCAAGATTTAGAAACAATTTAGCAAACTTTGCACTTATCACAGCAATCTTTTTACAGTCAGCTCGGCGATGAGTAGAAGGTGAAGCCGGAAGTGCAGGAGCAGCTGGAGTGCTTCACATGCATGATGTACAGTCAAGCACGTGAGACATCAGTTAACCTGGTCAGGAGCAAGATGCTCAGGAAGTTTGTGGGAGAAGACGAGACCCTCAGCAGCAAGTTGAGAGTCGATTTTGCACGCCTGCCCCCCTGCCAAGACTCACTCATCCCCCACATTCAGAGAGTAAACTATAGAGTGGCCTGTTACAAACGGGCAGCTGAGCCGATCTTTTGGAGGCCTAAGCCATATGATGAGGGTCAGGGGTGGGAGAAGAAAGAGGGAGGAATTTTGGAGCCTGTCTGGTCTTGTGGACCAATCCTGCCCCCATCTCTCATTGACCTGTTGGCTGCTGGTGTCGTCAGTGATGATGATGAGGGGGAAGAGGATGAGGTGGAGACTGATGATGAGACTGACGATGATGATTATCAGTGAAACAGGGTTTTGATTACTTTTGCCTTCAATCAGATAGTATTATCAGATTTCAATCTATGTCAGTTAGAGTGATTGCCATCCATCTAATGACCTTGCATTGGAAACTATTGCGAAACAAAAAAGCAAAAGTTATATTGTTATTAGCCTAAAATGTGTTCTTTTCCTGTTTTCTGTTCTGTTCCTGGGTTGTACCATGTCAATGACCTTTCCATTTGATTCCTGGTGTCAAAATTATATGAAAAAGTGGGTTAATTTTTCTTTGTATGTCGTCTGGTTCAGGAGTTATGAAAAGCGGCGTTTTTCTTTGTATGTCGTCTGGTTCAGGAGTTATGAAAAGCGGCGTATTTCGCATCAATTCAGACATCAATTCAAGATGGCCGCCAAATGAACCCCATGGGCCATTAGTTGACCTTGGCAACATGAAAAATTCTTAACTAGACACCATTAGGGTCCTAAAAAAACAGGTTACAAAAAACTGCCATGCGGGTGCATGGGAACCTATTTCTCCTGCCCGACTATTACAAGAAGCCACCGAAGGGTCATATGTTTAGGACTCAACCCCTGTATCACCCCAGTCTTGACAAACACTTCTTTCAGCCGTCCTTAGGCCACAAAGAGGTAAAAAGTTCACTTGAGATCCCCCCAAATTCCTGATGTCATCTTTTAAAAGGATCCACCCTGGGGGCAACGCAACACGTTTGATTAACGACTTAAGACCAGGATCTTAAGACAATGATTTCTAAGATGTCCCATGATGTCCCCTCGCACCACCCTGGGGAATCACACCCTCCCCTCTCTTACCAAATGTTTCTGCGTGACAAACCTGATATGTCTGTTCAAAGTGAAATTATACATTTTATCCATGTTATACGTTGTAAATGTGCATAATCCTTGTTTGTTAGTTGAATGATGTTTTTCTTATTTTGGTATGGCAAAAATTAAGGGAATTATGAATTAAAGATTTTAATCCCTCATTTAACATGGAGCCATACTGTCATCTTGTGATAGTAGTAAAAGTTTGTTCCCATAAGGAGCCCCATATCATATTTAGAGTTAAAATAGTTAATAGTTAGTTGGGTTTATTAATCAACTTGTTTTCATGAATATGTGCTTCCTCATTTTGTTTTTCATTATATGTTGCAACTATAGGTTAGTCTAGAGTGTGTGTATTTGAAGCAGTTTAGGCTATACATGTACTTTGCTGATAAACGCGGTATAATAATTGTATCCATTTTAATTGGATGTTAAGAACCGATTTTGACCATAATGGGAAAAGTATGTGTCTATCGCACGTAACATGTTAAAGTATATAATCTCGTATAATAGAAGCATTAAGTTTCCTTTAAAATAAAGTAATAAGCCTATTTTACAACTAAGAAGACGGCCTTGGCAAACCAGCCAACAAGTAAAACAAGTGGGCTCGGCGCATCTCACTCTCTCTTCTTTTTTTGGATTCTGCTCTTCTCTACTCTTCTTCTTGTTTTTACGTTTCCTTACGCTCTTAAACTCAGTTCCTGCTTAAACTTTTAAGTTTTGCTTATCCAGTTTTCTTTTATTTCCAGTGTTTTCAACATTTTTATGTGCGTTAATAATAACTTTGATAACAATATCGAACGGCCAACGATATTGTTTTCACCATTATTATAAGTGAGTAATTATAACAAAGTAGACAAGCGCCGTTCGACCTGCCTCTTCACCCAAAGATTCATCAGATCCTGCGGCTGCCAACTGCTTGTCACAGGGACTCTTTTTCCAAGCCAACCTGCAGCCCAATATCACCGACGTGTGAAGACCACCCACAGGACACCGCCACCAGGCTCCACCGCCCCTCACTGCTGCGTTCCAGTTTGTGTCACCCTGCTGGAAGGCCATGAAGTGAAGCCGGGAGTCGCAAAGTGATAATCCGAGGGTCCTCAGGAGAAACGTCTGCATGATTCGCTGCTAAGAAAGGAGGCAAAGAATTCCCCTCACAGGGGACCCACTGAGCAGTGGTAAGAGCTGATGTCGAATAGGTGTTCCCAACTTATCTATAGCCACATACTGTCTCACTATTGCCAGATTAAATAACTCACAGGAGTGTTACTTCCTGTTTTAATCCATTTATACATACTGTTGATTTTGTGTTATTTCATATTATCCTCATTCATTTACTCAGTTGTTACCCATTTAGCTTAAATAAATTTTCAATTATCGCCAATTGTTGTCTGTGGATATTTCTTTTGAGCAGGAATTAAGATCACTGTATGGAGAATTCATAACCCAGATATTGAGATAATTGATTTATGGGAGTTATTAACTTGATTAGTCGCTTCCCTCATTAGGAGGGTGGTGCTCCAAATTTTATTACAAGTGCAAACATTCTCAAAAAGGTATTGCTCCTACATTATTTAAGGTGAACTTTGATCAAATCAGGAGCTGTCCAGACAGCTGATGAAGGTGACCACGTGCAGATGGATTGCACATTTGAGAGAGGGTGGAAGGACACCATTTCCATCCATGCGATCCCATGATCCCTGTACTTCCCCAGGTTCCTGAAGCATGAGAGACCTGCCTTTCAATCTCCATGCACAGTGACACCATCTGGACAGAGGAAATTGTGGTAGGTCCTTGGAATGGACCTGTATAAAGTCCTTGCAGTTCCATCAGATTCATTTGGTGTCCTGGTGCTGGGAAGAACTGATTTTTTTCCTAAAGGTCACCTTTTATTAAACATTACTCCAGGTCTTTGCCAGCCCTCTTGACAAGGATGCGTGCCCTTCAGAAGGTGTTTGGCATCAGGAAGCTGGCCTTGGTGGCAAGGTCATTACAGAAGCTCTCAAGAGGAAACATAGGGATGTCTGTGTTCCTCCTGTTCACATCCCCTAGCAGCACTGGGATCAGAGCCGCACCAATCACTTGTGGCTGGCTGGCGATGGATCAGCTGTGTGATTAGTGATCAGGGTGGTCCAAAAATGTGTTATTATTTTTATTAGGTGTACTTGTTTTTGTCAGGTGCCCAAAATAGTAAAATCGTTGTTAATATGGGCTGCTTCAATGTAATCACCTGACTGTGGGTCTGAGCCATCAGTTTGTCCCTGTTCTTGCATAAAGATATGACCCAAGCAGCATCCTTTTTATAAAAAACAGGAATTTGTTTCAGCTTCACTTAACCAATCCACACCGCCCAATCAGCAAAATCTGAATTAATTAACCACCCGAACCCAACCTGACCTGTAAACTATCCATTATTGTAGCATAATTGTTAGAACTGAGGACTGAGACATGGACAGAGACACAGACACAGACTGATCAAATGTTTCAGGAGTTTGTAGAGATGTGGTTGATCTGCGGGGAGTTATTAAAGCTAAAGGGCAGAGGCATATGCTGTAAAGCCCTCTGAGGCATATTGTGATTTGTGATATTGGGGTTTATAAATAACACTGAATTGAATTGAAGAAGAATGGATAAACCACAGACCACCAAATCTTCATACGTCTACTGTAGTTTTATTGTGGGCAGACATTGTTGTGCCACAGGTCAGGTTTCAGCATCCAAAAAGAGGTTTATAACACAGAACTAGTGACAATGTCTCAGACAGTCACCTCCAACACATTCTCACTCAGATCTCGTCACATATTGACATTTGGTCATGGACTGTCCACGTTGAGATATGACATGCAAGGTACCTTGGGTGCATTGGTTGTTGATGTTCTGGGATGCTGTGTCAACTTCAGTCTGTTTTCAAAATACACTCTCCCTTTTTCAGGAAATGTACAGTTTGCGTACAATCTCTTTCAAAATAAATGCACTACATCGGTACAACACCACACATTGACATTTTTTTCCTTCAACAACAATTACATGTGGTCACGTTTAGCCAACAAAAGCTTGTGGTTGGGATTAAGACAAAAGAACAGGGTTTGACTTAACATTCATTCAGGAAGCAAACACCGGACTCTCGGGTGAAAGTCGATGGTTGTTGAACCCATTTACCACCCACCCCCCTCCACTTGAACTTTTGTCCCCTTAACTTATGCTATTGCCCAACCTTGTTTCCACATGATGCTGCCAGGCGGTGACCGGCTGCGTATAATGCTGACGTGAAGGGACAGCTTTTTCGTCTGTGTCCGACAGCTGAAGTCAATGACCAAGGGCCAGTATTCAATGACTTCGGAGTGACACTGGGTTGTGTCTCCCCTAAACGAAAGCCAAGCTCTGACTACCAGAAGCGGGAGCGTGACGTCACTATATTGACACTCAAGTCACGCTCATTACAAGTTGATTCAATTTAGGAAGATAGGTGGGTATCGGTGCACTGCCGGTAGACTCAGGTGCTGGTAGGTGGCAGGAATATGTATAACAATAATAGGAATAAACCTCCGCACACTGATATGTAGACCTTACTCTAGATCTTTATTTGTGAACATCGCGTTTCGCATGTAGCGTCCTCAGGTTCACACAGGTGTGGTCCAGGCATACACAGGTGTTCTTAAGTACTGATTGGTCACGTGATCCATGTGGGTAAATGTCTTTTTTAAAAATGCAAAAATAACCCTTCATACATGCAGTATTTCAGTATGCAGTAAAAGACCATCATACAATTAAATCATGAACAATAAACAAATACATCGTATTAAAGTAATGATTAATAGAGATACAATACAGAAATGTAAAAACCGAGCATACACATGCAAACAAATACAAACCAATAATGCTGGTGGACATGCCATACATTTCACTAATTGTGCAAAACACCCTACATGTTATAAGTACAAAACCATATTATAATCGACAAGGCAAAAATGCATCTCTACCCGGTCTACCACAACACAATATATTTATTTACTATTTATAGAAAGCAGCTCAAATCTTATGTATCCTTAAATTATGTTACAATAGATCATGCAAAGATACATCTCTACCCAGTCCATCACAACACAATACATTTACTATTTATAGAAAGCTGCTCAGTTCTTGTGTATCATAAAATTATGTTGTGTATATAATGTGTATAAAATACCAAGCAAAGATACATCTCTGCCAGGTCTATTACTGGCAGAGACACTGGAAAACACCAGAACGCCAGTCTACCATAGCACAATATCACATTTTTTCCCCTACTCCCTACCCTACTCATATTTTCGGAATTAATTAATATTCTGCGAGCCTGATGGAAAGCTTTGACGGGCCAGATGTTGCCCACCGCCCGCCAGTTGACGATCACTGGTCTAGTTTTTCTTAAAACAAACCAGCATTAAGCAGTGAAATTGGGTAGATAATTTGACATTTACAGATATATGTAGACCTTCTGAGGACCTTCTGCCACTCATGTTTCAAATACACTTTATCTTTTCTCACCCCCTGCTGCGCACAACCAAATAAAGGGATGTTTGGTGCTTACAGCTCTACAGCACCTGCAAAACACTCTTCAAAAACTTTCAAAAAGAGAGAGATGATTGGTTGGTCTGTATAATTAAATGTAGAACACAATGTTGTGTCGGGTGCTCACTGAACACAGGAAACAACAGCAAACACAGGAAGGCATTCCAGGCACTCCGAAAAAAACAAAAAAAAACAAGGAAGGAAATATTAAAGACTTTATTGTAATGGCTGAATCATTAAAAGAGCCAATTAGATCTAATGATTTAGCCACTACAACAAAGGCTTTTTAATATTTCCTTCCTCATTTATCTATTTTTGGAGTGCCTGGATTGCCTTCCTGTGTTTACTCTTCAAAAACTATTACAACATTTAACAGTCTCCAACAAACTAACATCCACAGTACTCAGTGCAGTGCTGGATCCAAGCTAACTATCCCCGTGCACAAAATCTGGAGTGAGGTTTGTGAGAGCTTGTTTGATGGCTGACAATTCAGAAAGTAGAGCACGCCCCTTGGCTTTGGCTTTAAATGGACTGAACTCAAACAATCAAATGTCTTGTATTAAGAAGGACCAAAGACATTACTCCTCCTAGTTTCCTTCATGGTCTACTGGAGCGCACTGCATGCTGTCAGTGCTTCTCTGTCTGGCCGTTCCTTGAACTATCCGCCTGCCTGTAATTATCTCAATTCTGCATATCTGACATAGAGTCATCTTTCTCATCAAGGAAACAGCCCATTAAGCTGTCCCCTTTATTTCTCCTCGTAGAATGACAGCATTTTCTTTTGCAGTTCTGCTCGTATAAATCCAGGGGAGTGTCCCACACAATAGGTTCTGCTTGAAGAATTACAATGCATTGGCTTCAATTATCATGAGGGCTGACTGATAAGGGATGAAAGGCATCATTCTGCTGATGAGAAACTCTTTACTGTTATAGCCCTGGCTTGGTTTGATTTGGCAAGTAGTCCAGTTGATGGCAGTACTAGATGTGAATTCCAGCAATATGAGAAGATGAAACTGGGCATGAGGTTTCAAATGAAAGTTAATAGTTTTTACACCCAATACTGGTGACAACATTGGATAGTAATGTCCCTTGGTTGGTCACAGTGAGTTATAGTGTAAAACATCTTAGTAAATGCTGGCCATTTGGTGTTATTGCTCATTGTCAATGACTCACCATCAGGTTAATCATTTCTTATGACAAATTTTGAATAATAAGGCTGGCATTTTTTTTTTTACTGTACTCCTTTTTACATTCTAATTGTCAACAAATTCCATGAAAAGACCAAAAGAACCATTCAGTACGTTTACATGATATTTGAAAATATCAATTTGTTGTGTTCTTCCTACTAAAACAAGACATTTAAAATACACACCCAGATAATGCAATTGAAAGCTAAATTACTTCTGCATGTATACAGTCAGTCTGACCCAAACTGGCCTAGGTGCTCTGCACATGCTTTGACCCGTCTATCTCCATACTTTCTGACTTCCCTCAGTGGCTCTACACGTCTAGATATGATGCGCTTGGTACCCTCTTTGAGCACTTGCTCAAAGAGCAAAAACAAAAAATATATTTGAAAACAATTCCTTTGAGAATCTCAATAGCACTGTCCCTTTCCAGAAATCACTTAAAATGATCCACAGACCTTGCTGTGAGCAGTTTCATGTAAGAACTATTTTCTTTCTACCAAACTATACCTGCCAACCGTATTAGCCAACCAGCAACCACTTGGGCTGTAAAATTAAGCCAAAACCATTTATCCATCCATTTTCCTCCACCATTGGGTCACAGAGGTAAAAGGCTGGGCAAAGTAGTTCAGACACCCCTCTCCCCAGCGACGCTTTCCAGCTCCTCCTGGGGACTCCCAAGGCAAGATTAGATATATCACCCCTCCAGTGTCTTCTGTGTCTGCCAGGGGGCTTCCTATTAGCTGGACAAACCAAGAACACCTCTAACAGGAGGCGCTCAGGAGGCATCCTGATCAAATGCCCAAACCACCTCAACTGGCCCCTTTTGACATAAAGGAGAAGCAGCTTTACTCTGAGCTGCCTCCTAATGTCTGAGCTCCTCATCCTATCTCTATGGCTGAGCCCAGCCCTCTGGACCATAGCTCATGACCATACCTGAGGGTTGGGACATAGATGCCACCTGCAAATTGAAAGCTTTGCCTTTCGGCTCAGCTCCCTCTTCACCACAATGGTCCATCACTGCAGACGCTGCACCAACGTGTCAGTGCCAAAAACTGCAGTTCTTTTAATGGCCACTTGAGGCTGCCTCCAGAAGCCAGTCAACCCTGATAGGTTGGGGGTGTTAAAATGCCCAAATTAACAGCAGAAATAAACATGTTTACAGCCTGGTACGAAAAACATTTTGGTCTGTATAACTAATGTCCCCATTTGTAACAACTGTATGGGGGGTTGAATTTTTTTTTACATTTCATTAAAGCTATAGTTGGTAATCCTGTTCAGAAACACTTTTTGTTATACTGGGTGAAATGGTCCTTCCATCCTGAGAGTAGTCAATACGTTATGTGTTCAGAAAAAGGAACGAAAAAAATCTGACCTCTGTGGCAGCTGCAGGCCTGTAAAAACTCTGACCAATCCCTGCCATTCGGTGCGAATGGAAAGAACCAATCTGATGCCTTCATGTCTCGTCCTGCCCGAGCCCCCCTCCGTCCCTCCCTCCTTCCTCCCTGCGCGCACTCATCACGTGTCACCGTTGCCGGAAATATTCAGCACACTCTTCAGCAGAAGGAGTTTGCTGAACAATGGCAGAGAAAATGCAGCCTAAAGTACCACTTCCAGCGTTACTTGTAACGGCTCACCCCGCTAAACAGGCTGAGAAAAGAAAATCGGAGGCAGAAAAGGCTGCGACGAAAAAGGCTTTGGATAAAGCGAGAGGACAAACCAGAGTCAACATCGGTGCAGCTTTTGAACGGTGGAGACAACTGAGGGAGCTGAAGGGCCTGAAAAGTGATGCAGAGGTTGCTGTCTTTCTGTTGGACAGGTAATTATTTGTTTTGCTTCGGGGGATTTGTTATGTTCATGAAATATGTAACGTTAGCCAACTTAGCTACTTTTGTAGCTCGTATTAGCCCAATGCTAACATTAGCTTCTCTGTCGGTGTACTGCAGGATGTGCGTTCAAGTTTGTGGGGGCGCGGCTATGGACGCAGCACTGACAGGAGGGGGAGGAGGGGGTGGAGCTTAGAGGAGGTGCCACTTTCAAATCTTGCTAGCTCTCCAACATTACCAACTATAGCTTTAAGGCTTAAAGTTAGGCATTATTAAGGGCGGGGCCGCGCTGAGAGACTGTCTGCAGATAGCGTCCTCGACTTCTCTGTCAGATCCACCTCTTGCTCCTCCACAGCTCCATCCTCTTACCCAAATGGTCACTTCTGGCTCAAAAAACCAAAATGGTGATGGCCAAGATGCTAAACTTGAAGCTTCAAAACAGGAATCCACAAACTAATGGTTGATGTAATGGTAGCTTTAAGCACCACAGGCCAAGTGCCATAGTTCCATTATATTTAAGAAAAGGGAGACATCTCTACAAGCAATATCTTCAACACTTGGTATTCCAAAACAATCAAGACTGACAAATAGCACTACAGGTAAGAGGATACTTGCAAAGTGTTACTAGCAAGCTAGCGCAGCCACTGACCAGATAGATTGTGCCACCCACTCCTAATCCACTGTTTGTGAGATATTAAAGATGTGAGAGGTTTCACTATTTATCAGGCCTTAACAATACTGACAAAGTATACATGTCTTAGTCAGAAAATACTTTTTTGCCACTAAATTATGTTTGATATGTTAAGGATACAGGGTCTGCAACAGCATGTTGCATAAAAATTGTGCTTTCAAGGTAATAATTAGATTTAGCATCCAACAATTATTGTGTCAAGGTACAGAGAACATGTTTGTGAGGCAGAAACAAGTGTTATGTTATGTGGAGCCCACTACAGGGCGCCAGGTCTGGATTATGAACCATGTAATTATGTCCACAGGGAGGAAAACCTGCTCTGATTAAAAGGAATAGAATATGAGTCTCTCCTATGCCAGATGTAGCTCCAAACAATTCTACTCTCCTGAAATGTATACCTAGACCTTGAAAAAGTCAGCAAACCTCAGAATATTAAGATGTTATTAAACAGTCAAATTAGTAAAGAAATAGAAATAAAAACACATTTCTGCCATCTTGCTGTCAGTTGTGCTGTCAGTGTCATCATGATGAATGAAGTCATGTATGACTCATCCCAGACACTCTTTCTGTGTCGCTCCTTTATTTTACTAATAAAAAAATGCCAGTCTGTATACACCTCATGTGATTTATTGCACATAATAAAGGACCTTAATGTTTGCTGAATCACAAGAGATCCCAGCAGCATTTTAATAATGAATCCACTTAGCTGGAGCATGCTCTTTATCAGCAGCTGCAAGAGACTCACACGCTTGTGTTTTGCCTCTCTCAGCTCCTCTCTACGGCCTTTTGTCTTTACATTTTGTCTCTAATGATCCTGAACAATTTATTTACTCTAAATGCTTAATAAGGTGGAATGCGTTGCTGATGAATATTAATGCTGGAACATAATTGGGTCCTACTCTGTTTAAGAAATGTTAGTGGAATGCAGGTCATTAGAAAGAAATGATTGTGTGTTAAGGTGTCTGATGCCAGCCGTGTCAAATATCATAATATGTTCAATGTAGTGGGATGATTGCCTGTCTGAATATAGATAAGATAAGAGGTTGTATCAAGCGTGAATACATTTTATAGTCTGTACGCAGACTCCATCCCAGATGAGGTCAATGACCATTGTGTCGTCTGAAAATTTTAGGATTTTAACAGACGGGTGAACTGAAGTGCAGCTGTTTGTGAAGCAGGAAAAGAGCAGTGGGGAGAGCACACATCCCAGGAGAGTAGCAGTGCTGTTTGTTTGGGTGCTGAATGTGATTTTCCCCAGCCTGCGTCAGGAAGGTTGAGATCCACTAACAGGTGGAGGCTGATACAGTCAGCTAGGTGAGTTTGGAGTGAAGGATGTCAGGAATGATGGTGTTGAACACTGAGCTGAAGTCATCAAACAGGGTCTTTATATGTCCTGTCCTGTGCATACATACCTGGGGAGTCAAGGTGTTGCAGGATGTAGTGCATCATCCGGTCACCTGTTTGCCCAGTAGGCAAACAACAGGGGGTCCAGCAGGGGGCCTGTGATGTCCTTCAGGTGGCTGAACACCATCATTTAATCCTGTGATGGAGGGTTTCTTGGGGACTGGGATGATAGTTGGAGCGTTTGAAGCAGGAGGGGTCTTCACAAGCTTCAGTGATCTGCTGAAGATCTGTGTAAAGGTGGGGGCCAGCTGGTCAGCACAGACTTTCAGACTTGAGGAAGACACACTACCTGGGTCAGGTCTGTGGAAGAGCTGGGGCACATCCTCTTCACAGATCATAAGATGAGTAAGATGTGAGGGGGTGGCAATGAGTGCAGGTGGTTGTTTGATGTCAGGGCAGGTGAGGGGTGTAGAGGTGGGCTCATCAAACCTGGAGTAAAAAATTCAGGTCATTGGGCAGTTGATGGGTCTCCACAGAGAGAGGTAATTGTTTCCTGTAGTTTGTGATGTCCTGCAGACTCCACTATTGGTTAAAAAAAAGATTTTCAGTAGCCTATAGCTCCTTGTTGTTCCTCTGATCTCCATCAGAGTCAAAGTATTTCTGACCTGGTTGTACAGAATGGTTGTCCTGGTTGTACAGAATTCTGTCCCCACTTCTATAACCCTCCTGCCTGGCCTGAAGCTGCCTAAATGTTGCTAAACACCAGGGTTAATTTTTGTTAGTGCTGCATGATTATGGCCGAAATGATAAGGACGATTACTTCAATCAATATTGAGATCACGTTTATGCATCTGAAGTATTTCTTGTTTTTAGGGACAAAACATTTTCATCGCACTTTCACATTTAAACCTTTAAAATCTGCAGTGAAAATGGTCTGCCAGGGCTCACATTGGTCTTTTTGCTATCGTGATGTAATTTCTTAAAGTATCTTCAAATGCTTCATATCCCTACATTTTTTACAACCAAAACTAAAAGGTAATGTAAGTCAATAACCCATAATAATTGACTAAAGTATTGAAATTGTGTCATTCTAAAAAATAATACAAAAATCTGACGTTTTTTCATCAGATTTTACAAAATAAAAACACAAAAATATTAATCCAAAAGATTTTGACATTTAAAACCACAAACAAGTTATTTCTTAACACTATGCACATTATTTAATTTTTGAGATATGCTCATTTTTATGCAAAAGCATTGTGATGGATTCATGATTTTTGCATGGTTTTGCACCACGTGTAATGTAATGCAGTGACGTCATTATGAGTGTACAATGTGAGGATGGGGGAGACAGAGGCCTTAGATGCTGCAAAAAAATTACTGAAACTTTCTGCTGCTAAAAGAATGAATGCTCTGTCTATCATGGTACTCAATTTACATCTGTTTAAACAGGATCATGCAACCAACGATCTCTCGTGGCTGTCCACAGGATGTCTGTTTTTAAAGGGTTAATTCAGTATTTTTCAGTATTTTTTCTTAATTTCATCATGGTACCATTTTTCTTTTTCTTTTTTTTCTCGTGTAGATTACCACCTGATTGACATTTGTATATTTATTAAATCAATTTAAAATAATTAGAGGCAGTAAGTGATTAAGTGGGGGCATTACATGGGTGTGCATAATCAGTCCACCTGACGATCAAGCAGCTTCAACCACAGGTGCTATCCTCTTGCGCTTTTTTTGTTTTGTTTTGTTTTGTTTTCAGTTATATGCTTTGAGGAGACTTTTTGTTATTGAGAGAAAATGTCTTTCCCATCATGATTTCAATTTGCACGCAGCACCAGCCTCAAGTAGTCAGGTGGAAGCAGACAGATTACCACAAGGCAAAGTATTACAGAAGTTAAGTAAAAAATAAATTAATAATGACCATAGTTTAAAATGATTTTTCTAGATGTTATAATGTATGAAAAGACTCAAAATGAGCACTGCAAGGGTACTTGATTACTACATGCAAATTATTTAAACAGCATTTGTATTAGCAGTGGTCACTGCAGTCATGATCACTAAAAGCAGGTTCCAGCACAAGTTACCTTATCTGTCTAACTGTATAGTATATGGCATGTGAATGGGAAGAGTGCCAACATAATGTACACACACATCATGTGCTGTGCGTAAGGAACCAAAGCCGGAGGGGGCACCAAAACAGCCCACTATGATCATCAGTCATAATAATAATTATGATGAATTGTTTAAATTTAAGACCAAGCACAACTACAATAGGCACCATTACATTCGACGGCATAAAAAATATAATTGCTTGAATTAATGAAATGGATTATGGTGCCCCCATCTCCCTGTGATTTACCCTTGCACTGCCCTGAAGCCTTATGGGTAATTACTACCAATGCTGAGGCGACAGCACATGGGAGATGTTTTCCTTGTAGGCTTTCTCCAAGAACGCACTTTCTGACAAAAATCTATTCATTTTACCCTAACTACAACTTTTTTTCTAACCTTAACCAAGACATCCCTTTCTGGTAGAAAGCCCTCAAGGAAAATTTCTCCCAATTGCGAGGTGACAATCCCCCAAGAAGGCAACAGGAGTCATGGGCTCACTCAGAAGCTGTCATGTGATGATCTAATGATTTTACAGCCAGGAAATGCAGATGTGTGCCTCTGTAGAGCATCGCACAACTGCTAAAAATGTTTTGCCTTGTCAGATTTTCTATACAGTGCTCCAGGAATGAGTGTTAAACCCCGGAAATAAGTTAGCATTTCAGCAGTCCTGATTCCCTCCTCTTGAAGTCAATTAGTTTTTTGAATGGGTTTATGGTTGATGCCTGAAATAAGGTCTGTGGTTAACACAACCTTAAGAGACTTTAATTTTTGTTCTATGACATAACGTTAGTAAATACCCCACTCATAAATTCTGAAGCCTTTACTTGTCTTAAAAAAGACAGTTGCTCACAAGTGGCTAAATGAGACAACAGAATGTCATCACGTTGAACACGGCTTAACAGCCTTGTTGTGATGGCGACAAAGTCATGCAACCGTGGTGTAGTTCTTTCATAGCCTAACTTTTTACTTCTGCCGATAAAAGAGGTATTCATTTGTGGAGATTATCCTGCTGAACAAAACATGTAAACGTGCCACAGAGCTTATTTTCTGCAGTGATCCAAAGTCCAGTGGAAAAATCCCATAGGCTTTTTGATGGGGGAACCCGGGTTAATGCCAACTTCTGCGTTAGCCTACAAAAAACATCATCCTTGGACACTCTATAGTGTAATACTGTCATGTATGTACTGTACTTGTACTGTATAGATTCTAAAGTTTTGTGCACATACAGTAAATAATTAGTGGTGAATGAGTTTTGTGCCACTTCAGGAGCAACTTTACAGATATTTATGAACTAAAATGACCTACTGATCAATTAATTTAGGATCTCCCAATCTGTTCTCAACAATCTTTATGCATTGTATTTTAAAGTGTTAGCAATTCACTGTGGAAAAAGGGACAATCAGGTGTTTGTGTTTGTGAACTGAACTGGTATTTTGTGATAACCTTACTTTATATGACATAGTGCTTTCTGTTTATTTAGGAGGAAATGTGATGGAAGGAGCCACTAGGCTAGTGAAAAATGCAGCACATCAGTAGAGATAACCTTCAATCACTTAAACTATAGCCACATCTATTCTGTCCATCAACAGACATGTGGGTCTGTTTACCTATTAGCTTATTTTGTTTAAGTAAAAATAAGCCCTGATACAGAGGCACAGTTGTGGTCATCTGCATATGCACATATTTATGACCTGTGGCCATTCTCTCTGACCATGACCCCTCTAAAAAGTTCTGTAAGGTCCCTTATTTTTTTGTCTTTTCTCCAATTTTCCTACAGCTCTCTGTGTTCCCCTCATACTCTGAGACACATTTTATCCCTCCTCCTCCTCCTTACTTCCCCCCTTTCCCCCAGGGCTCCTCAGTGCTCCATGTCCAATTATCATGGGTCATGCAGGCAGCTTTTTCTCCTCTGTCCCTTCCTAGACTTTCATCAGGAGTGAGTGACAGCCTGAAACATGACAACAGCTCAGAAAGCAGCGCCAAGCATATCACTGAGCAACACGCTGTCTGGGACCCGGCTCTGTGTTGCTGCTGGAGGGTCCACACAGCTCCAGGAGGTAATGCTTCCAGTCTGCAGGACCTGACACGCACTATCCACAACTTCAAATTGGTCTGTCCATCCCAGTGTAGTGGTGAGGAAACGTGTGCGAGCGCATGTTCTGTAGAAAGCCTGATATAGATATGGCTCCACATGGTGCCAGTGGAGTAGAAAGGAGTGCTGTGATTCAGGGTTGTGTGCAGAGTTTTAGAAGTACAGAGGTCCAAAAACTGACTGAAACTAGAGGGATTTGGGAACATAGGTCGTTTTCAAATGTGTGTGTGTGTGTGTGTGTGTGTGTGTGTATTCACTATGGAGAGGGCAGTGGAGATTATCTGAAAAGAGGGCAATGTTTTGTCAGAATTCAACAATGTCTATGAAGACTCACAACACATTCTCACTCCAACCTCGACACATATTGATGTTTGGTCATAGTCCTTCCACATCGACATATGACATGCAAGGTACCCTGAGTGTGTTGGTTGTTGACATTCAAGGACACGGTGTGAACTTAAGCCTAGTACATTTTTATATATATTTCCTTGCATATATTAATGGGTGTTGCTTTTAAATCCCATAGGCTTTTTGACAAGGGTACCAGGGCAACACTAACTTCCACATCAACCTACAGAAAAACGTCATCATTAGAGCACTATAGGGTGGCACGGTGGTGTGGCGGCTAGCACTGTTGCCTCACAGCAAGAGGGTTCCTGGTTCAATCCCAGGTGTGGAAGCCCCATTGATTATGACTTTGAATTGGTTACAAGTTTACAATAATTTATTAATATCTGACAATAAAACCCTAAAAGCAATTGGGGCTTAAAAGAAATGAAAATGTCCTGAGAGGGGCGACTTCAAATCAGTTCTTTTGAAACAAACAAACAAAAAAAAAGGCTCATAACAAGCAAACCACAGTGTCTTAATTTGGGGGTGCAGATTCGTTAGTGCTGAGGACGCTGTCCTCGTGGAGAGAGAAGCGGCAGTAACAAGTCCAAGACGCTGGGCCTACTTTGTTTCTTTTTCACAGCACTTTCAATAGTGGGTGGTTTTTAGTCTCGCCACCAGACAACCAGAGATCTCCGCCTTCTGATAGTCTGGGGACACTCCTTTCTAAAGTGTGTTTAACACACCGGCGAAAACGGCCGGCAACAAAGCAACGCCTCTTACATTTTTGAAAAGGACACGCCTTCTCGGAAATGTGCGCTCCCCCTTTTCTCGTCCGCAAGGAAACAAACACACAGAGAGCTTGAAAATGGATGCCGAGAGATTTAACTCCGTTTTATCAAACGTGTGCTCATCCGTGAAGAAAATATTTTTTCCAGCGGATGTCTTAGTTACAACATGATTGAGCTAACTGGAGTAGTTTCATGTCGTATCCGACAACGGGAGGCTTTTAACAGATGACGTCCTGATGTTAGCTTTGCTGCTAGTGTTAGCTGTCCCTGTCAGCTGCAGCCACTGATGCTTTCTAGACATCGTGATTTCCCAAAACTGAATAAATACCACACATAGCAACACAAAACTGCTTTGCTAGCTCAATCATGTTGTAACTAAGATATCCGCTGGAAAAAATATTGTTTTCACGGACCGTTTAATGAGTTATTACCTATTACAGACACCGCTAACAGCTCGGATCAGCTAATCAGATCGGATTAGTCTAAATGGTGATACAGTCATGTGAAAAATGTGAGATATATATATATATATGTATATGTATATATAAACCAGGAGAGCTTTTAGCTATATATATATAGCTAAAAGCTCTCCTGGTTTTCTACCCGGAAGTATTTGTGAACAACAAAGCGATTCCCTCTATAGTCCGGCCGGACGGATGAGTCATGTCCTTGTAAGAGATTGTTTGTTTCTTTTAGTTGGCGAGAATGTGTCGCCGCAAACGCGACAAACATCCACTATCTTTGACGGCGTTGTCTGCGAGCGCGGCTGAGCCATTTTGTACCGCTACACGTGTTTATAGTCGGACTATGTTTACGAGCACAAGAGTTCAGCGAGCCACCGAAGGACCGCCCTGCAGATTTACTATTGGTTCTGCAACGAAGGGAGTTTTTTAAACTCTGAAATTGTATCCACCCATCTAAACACAAAATCAGGGAGAAAGTCATCAGTCTTTAGTTCAGCAAAGCGTCTAAAGACTGACTTGTGAGTCTAGGTGGTTTTTAACTCTTTTTGCCTGTCTCTCCGTGATGTCGGAGTAGCCTACCGTTCTATTCTGCCCGGCCGCTCCTCCTCGCGCTCAGGTCGCCTCGCTGCTTGGCACTGTTCTCCTTCTGCTTCCTGACCTGGTGCTTTGGCGTCCATGGGTCCATGGCATGTCTGGTGTCTGCGGCATGTAGCAGCTGTTTTGTCCTCGTCTCCCAGCACACCATTCGCTGCTCCCCCTGCCTCCTCGAGCCTCACTGGATAAAACAAGGGGTCTGTACAAAAAGGTAAGAGCTCCCAGGTGGAGGTACTCATGCTAATCACTTTTCTCAGCAGGAAGTACAAACACAGCAAATGCAATATCATACTAAAAGCAACCAAATAACAAAAAAACACTGTAATAAATAATTTAAACAATATGTAAAACTATGCAATAATAAATAACCACATCTCAGGCCACTTTCTACTTCTACTCTACTATATTTCAGAGGGAAATGTACTTTTGACTTCACCACTTTTATTTGATAATGTTAGTTATTAGTTACTTCACTAATTAAGATTTTGACACACAAACCATATGGTAATATACAAGAGCAGCTGAAATGATGGAGTGAAACGAAAGTTAATTACAAAATTATTTGGCAACTATTTTGTCATTTCTCCTGCAAAAAAACAAACAAAAAACGTCATGGTTCCTCTTTCTCAAAAATTAAGACTCAACATCAAACTTATTAAAACTTTTCTGAGTGAGCACTTTTACTTTTAATACTTAAAAATATTTCCCCGATTGTTCTTAAATAATTTTACTTAAGTAACATATGGTTAAGGATAGTAAAGGATCTGAATACTTCCTTCACCACTGCTGCTGACACAGCTTTTACAACATCACAAATGTTTTGTCATTGCTGGGTTTTTAATTTTCCTGTAACCCCAGTACTGACACTGGGGAAAAACATGTTTACTTTGTTTAACAGTACATCAATTTCACTACAGCAAAAGTTCTTCTTGCAGCTTTTTTGGTGGCATCTCTACAATTCTTGTGCATGTGCCAGAGTATTTTCACCTGCCCTTATGCAGTGTTTAGGGGGCACTACCTATGCCAATAGGTTACTTATGATCAAGTGGGATTCATCATTGAGTGCACGTGGGTAAGAGCAGATCCTGATGGTAAAGAACGTTTGAAGCATCTGGATTTGACTAGTAGAGGTTGAAATATCGTTCTCTAGACCAAAAGTACAACAGACATCAAAATCCTCTCGGCCCGCTCTCAGCAGCTAAAATAAAAGACAGAAAGTAAGTAGTCTTTCTTACAGACGGGTGGGAAAAGACATAGATACATAGATGTGAGGTGGGAAAGAGCAATAAAGCCAGAGGGAGGGACAGAAAAAGACAAATTAGAGGTAGGGCATATAATGCCAAGCTCTATTTCATCATACAGGTGTATTCAGTGTCACCGGCTCCCAGCTGAAACCCCTGTGAATCACCTTCTACTTTGAAAAATAGGCCATCAATCTCCAGACTACACTCTCTCATCTCCAAAGACGACATATCATTCAGCTGCACTTTGTTTGGAGATTATGGGACCAATTACTATACTGCAGTGACTTATTAAGGTCAGTTATGGAGAGTATAAGAAATATGTGTTTTCTCACAAACCTGACTGGCAAACATACCATGATGAATGTAGCTTTAAACTTTGGTTTCGTCAAAGAGCAGCAAGAGACCACTTTTAATTCTCAAAATGGGAGAAAGAGATTTATCATGCCTATGTCTTCTACCCTCTTGAATAATTTGGAATAAGAATGGGTGGAGAAATGGCTCTATAATTTTGAAAATCTGCTCCTAGCAGGCATGTTCGTCCAGAACTGCAGCAGCTCTTAATGGGGTCATCCCTGTTTCCCGGGTTATATGTTTCCCGGGTTCTATGTTCCCCACTTACCACCCAAAAAGGTTCTATGTTTCCCGGGTTCTATGTTCCCCGCTCAACCAAAAAGGGTTCTATGTTTCCCACTTGGTTGAGCGGGGAACATAGAACCTGGGAAATTTAGAACCTTTTTTGTGTAAGCAGGGAACATAGAACCTTTTCTGCAGGGTTAAGTGGGGAACATAGAACCCGGGAAACATAGAACCCTGGAAACATAGATACGCTCCCGCTCTTAACAGGTAGGCTGGAGTGGAAAACAAACCCTCCTCAAGTGCACCACCATGTTAAGCTTAAACTAGTATTAAGCAGTGATGTAATAATATAACTTCATGATGGAAAATAACAAGAGCTGGCGTACCCGGCCCGAAGGGTTACCGGGGCCCCGCCCTGGAGCCAGGCCTGGGGCTGGGGCCCGTGGGCTCGTGGGCGAGCACCTGGTGGCCAGGCCCTCATCCCCCTGCAGGCCCACCACCCACAGAGGGATCCAGAAGGGTTCAGTGCAGTGTGGATCGGGCAGCAGACCAAGGCGGGGGCCTTGGCGGCCCGATCCTCGGCTACAGAAGTTGGCTCTTGGGACATGGAATGTCACCTCTCTGGCGGGGAAGGAACCTGAGCTTGTGGAAGAGGTTGAGTGCTACCGGCTAGATATAGTCGGCCTCACCTCGACACATAGTTCCGGCTCTGGAACCCAAGTCCTTGAGAGGGGTTGGACTCTCTCCTTTGATGGATTTGCTCCGGGTGAGAGGCGGAGGGCTGGGGTGGGCTTTCTGATAGCCCCCAGACTCTCTGCCTGTAGGGGTGGGCTTTCTGATAGCCCCCAGACTCTCTGCCTGTACGTTGACTTTGTAGTTGTATCATTTGACCTGCGACCATATGTTCTGGACACTCGGGTGAAGAGAGGAGCAGAGCTGTCAACTGATCACCACCTGGTGGTGAGTTGGATCAGGTGGCAGGGGAGGACGCCGCGCAGACCTGGCAGGCCCAAACGAGCAGTGAGGGTCTGCTGGGAACGCCTGTCGGAAGAACCTGTCCAGATGATCTTCAACTCCCACCTCCAGGAATGCTTCGACCGCGTCCCAAGGGCAGAGGGGGACATTGAGTCCGAATGGGCCTTGTTTCGCTCTGCCATTGTTGAGGCGGCTGTTGCGAGCTGTGGCCGCAAGGCCGTGGGGGCCAGTCACGGCAGTAACCCCCGAACCCGCTGGTGGACACCAGAGGTGAGGGGAGCCGTCAGGCTGAAGAAGGAGGCCTGCAGGGCATGGTTGGTCTGTGGGTCTCCAGAAGCAGCTGACAGGTACTGGCGGGCCAAGCGGAGCGCAGCAGCAGCAGTTGCGGAGGCAAAAACTCAGGCATGGGAGGAGTTCGGTGAGGCCATGGAGAAAGACTATCGATCGGCTCCAAAGAGGTTCTGGCAAACCGTCCGGCGCCTCAGGGGGGGAAGGCAGCAACTTGCTCACATTGTTTACAGTGGGGGCGGGGAGCTGCTGACGTCAACTGGGGACATTGTTGGGCGGTGGAAGGAATACTTTGAGGAGCTCCTCAATCCCACCAACA
>NC_065519.1:40243447-40260501 GCF_006386435.1 Epinephelus moara
AGAGGAGCCAGTTGAGGTGGTTCGGGCATCTGGTAAGGATGCCTCCTGGACGCCTCCCTTGGGAGGTGTTTCGGGCATGTCCAACCGGGAGGAGACCTCTGGGCCGCCCCAGGACACGCTGGAGGGATTACATCGCCCAGCTGGCCTGGGAACGCCTCGGGGTTCCCGCGGAAGAGCTGACGAAAGTGGCTGGGGAGAGGACTGTCAGGGCTTCTTTGCTGAGGCTGCCGCCCCCACGACCCGGACCCGGATAAGCGGAGGACGACGACGACGATTACAAGTAATAATATAACATGTAGCTAAAAGTGGATCAAACATAGGTTATCTAATGTTCAATGAGGAATCTGATAGTTCTTTTCATTCTTTTAATTACACAGTAGGAAAAAAGTGTGTGGGCTGAAATAACATTTTTGGGTGGGAAGGGAGAAATTCTTAAAAATTTGTCTTTAACTTGCTGTCACACCCACAACTTTCTCCCTCCGTTTTTTTTTTACAAACCAGCTGCCAATTTTGATGACATTTGGTGTATGGTTTTTGCTGCACAAGAAAAATTAGAAGATGAAGCATGAGAACAAAAACAATAAGGTTCTAACAGTAGTTCATGTTTGGACCCAAACAATAAATTCCTTTTCTGTAGGAAAAGCATTTGAAGCATACAACAACATACAAGTGATTATCACCTATACGTATAAAACTTTACTACTACGTTAATGCTTTACTACAATTAATCAAAAAACACAACACCAATAAATCACAAAACTCAGACAATAACACAAAAATGAGCAACAATACAGTCTTGTTGGTAGAGCCCCTGTATTTACATTCATTTCCATATGGAACAAAAGCACATTGTTAGGTTTGGAAAAAAAATAATTCATGGTTTAACTCAATATTCATACAGAAGGCAAACAGCAGGCTCCCAGGGCATGAAACATGCATAAATTTAACATGCAATTCTGACCCATGGCAACACAGATGGTGAGGTGGTGAATTGAAGCCAGATTGTGGAGATTACACGTAAGAGGAATCATTATATGTCTAATGATCTCCCACACATTTAACTTCACCTCATAGCACACGTTTCTTATTGACACACTTTATGAACATTGAGATGCAGCAGTGTTATTTGTGTTTGCGTTAGTGGGCCATAACTTTTCCATCCTTTTGATTACAAAAGACATGTCACCTTAAATCTCAAATCAAATCCCGTACAATTTTCTCTCAAAGTCTCACCATCACATTCCCCACCATTGCAGAGGAGAGGGACGGGGCCAGGCTGTATGCTGCTGACACTCATGGTCAGCAGTGGAGAGCACCATGTGCAGCTGGATGATGCCAGGCTGTGGCAGGTTACAGGATTCAGGAAAGTTTGGCTTTCCTTAACCAGCATGAATACACTGAGTCATTTTTACCTCAACCACATTAACCAGGCTAACTGATCAAATTACTGTAACCTCGTCGGATGTAGAAATCCAAAATGACAAACAGTATTAAATACTTGCAGTACACTGTGTCAACAGTTTTCAGTAATCTCTTCTAAGACTGTGCATATATCACCAAGTACCATTCTAGTTTTCAGATACTTTTTTTGTGTAAAATGGCTGCAGGGAACATGAGTTGCTGTCAAGAGTACAGAGCGCACTGGAGACACTGCTGTACTCTGCTTCTCACCCAGCACAACTTCACCACCTGCACATATGGATTGTGTAGCCTACATAAACAAAGACGTCAGAGTGCAATTCTATTTTTTGGGGGGTTTTTTGGCAACCACCTTTAGTCAGGTAGTGTCCTGTTTGATGAACTCACTGCACTAAAAGCAGCAGTAACATGTTCCCACTTGCTGCCTGTTCTTTAGTTTGTGACCCTCCTGCCCACTAAACAACAGTCCTTGTGCTTTCGAACCTCCAGCTCAACCACAAGCCCCTCAATTCCTGCATCAAGAATATTTGTGTTCGGTCATTGCCATGATTTGCTGTAAAAAAAAAAAACACTGACCTGCCGGCTCATGTCTATGCATCAGCATTAATGAGATGCTTTGCATTAACCATTTATGGTTTAGTGTGGGCCTGTAGAGGGCGTGATATGAGGCTGGTCCATGGGCGGGCAATTCCAAGTTGATTTGGGATTTCTGATAGAAAATGACGTACTGGCAGGCATACACATCGTTTTATAAATCATATGCACCCTGTCGGGACCTTCCATTTTCTTGTCCTACTTTGGTATTGTTTCAAACTGACGCCATCTGGTGGCGTTATATGCCAAAGGTATGGCGTCAGTTTGAAACTGGCGCTATTTGAAAGTGACGCAGTGTGGCGGTGTTATTAACAAACACCACCCAGTAGTGTATCACATCACTGCGATAGGTGCCTTTTTGCAATGGTGTCTGACACCAAAATCACTGACCAAACAGCGATATTTGATGACCTGCGAATAAGGCTGACATTGAACAACCACTTCACTAACAGAATGAAACATCACCAAGGCATTAACACAGACATGTCTGAACAACATAAACTCCACTACCGAGACAGCCAACAAATATATGAAAGCAAAAGTCTTTACACATTCTTGAACACACAGTAGTGCACACACAAGAGACTATGTTTATAGGCAGCGCAGTGCTTGTTGACATTTCCCTCTGCACAGTGAGAGGCAACTCAAAACAGTCTTTTACAGAGCCTTCTCACATAAAGCATGCCAAGTGTGAAGGACTCTGAGGCCTCTCAAAATACCAAACCATGACAATACACACACATTGCTTCACGTCTGATCATTTTTGTAGCACAGATACTGAGTCTTTTCTATCCAACTAAAACGACAGAGCGAAGGTACTCTAAAACACACATGAATTACTCCTACACATCTAACATTATCAGGGCCAAATGCTTTTTATGAGCAAAATGCCCACATATTTCTTCTTACCTGTGATGGTTCCTTACAGTTTCTCAGCATCACAGGAGGAAAGGCCACAATGAATAACTTATTGATTTCTGTAAAGGTAAAACATGAGAGCCTTACATAGACCCAAGCCAGATGGATGTAGCCTAATTTGGCCAGCAAGCAGCATTTATCCTGATTATGGTCAGTTTGAACCTATAAGGATGAGTTAAGTACAGGGTATTTGTCAAAGTGACAGTGAGGGAGCACATGGAATCTTGTCCAATGGTGCCTCATCAGATCTTAAGCCATAGCTTACTTTAAAGGCAGATTTATAGCTCTGCATCGGCTCTATGCAGAGCCTTTGCCATAGCCAGCGCAAATGGCCTACACCTTTGTGAGCATTTATACTTGTGCAGTGGTGTGTCTGTGTCAATCTGCAGTTACACCTCCAAAACTCTAGTCGGCAGTGGGGTTTCTGTGAAGTGCTATAAAGTTTGATTGATTGGAAACACACCTAAAACACACATTAAACATGGCTTAATAGTGACATGATCAAATACAAGTGCACAAATCAAATTCATTGCAACTCACAAGAGTCAAAACACTTGGCATAACATATTTTCTCCACAAATACAACATGCTAATGTTGTTAGCATAAGTCTGTGGTATTTTACACTGCATAAATTAGCCTAGCAGCTGGCGGAGTTTTCCTCAAGCCTACTCTAGGCCTATTCAATTAACGACCCACAGGCCACATCAGATCCAGAGTCAACCTCCAAGTGGCCCGGCTCGGAATGGTTTCCGAGACCTGGTATTAAACGGCCCAGGTCAAAATTAATCAAGGCCGTAGCATTAATAAGCACCAAGGTTATCAGCTCTTTTGTCGATACTTTTTAAAGTTTGGTTTCATGAATTATCATGCTGCAGCCTCTCTCCTGCTCTCTGCATGCTGGGGCTGACCTCCCCCACACAGCACACATACAGACACACACAAACACGACAGAGTGAAGTCAGAGAACAGTAGAGAGGCCGCAATGCAGATGAAGAGAATATAATAATTATATAATATAATATATTAAGATTACTCTAGTTGACAACAACTATGCTTGTTACTGTAAGTAAGTGCAATAAACCTTTGCCAGTAAAAAGCCAGTGCTTTTTCAATACACGTGTTTGGAATGTAGAAAGTGATATTTCAGTCTGCTTTGTCCACACTCTCTCATTCACCACTGTTATAATTTACAGTCACAATTTACACAAGCACATTTTGCTAGTGCGGCCAATAGCAAATTGTTAAAAACAAACTAAAATAACACACACACACACACACACACTGACTATTTTCCACTGTACACACAGACAGGAAAGGTAAAGAAAGGACAGGAGTAATGCTCCTTTAATAAGAGGTTAGGGCTTGGGCCTACCTTATTTGAAGAGAAGCTCACATCAACGGCCTTTCTGGGACCTTTTCTGCTCGATAGGCAGCATTTAAAATAATCCACCTCGTTCAGCATGATGCTAACGCAATTCGTAAGACTCAACGCTCACTCTCCCACTACAGTAACAGTGGGCAGGCCCTCACTGTACTTCCACACACCTTCATTGGCCAAAAGTCAGTGGCCTGGGCTGAATTAATGTAGCCCAACTGGACAGTAAATCAAGGGGGCTTGTTACGACACCTGTCACTCACGATGTGACAACAATGATTGGAAGCTGATTCTAGGAGTATGGGCTGTAAAAAATCAGCCCATTTAGATAAATCCTGCGTTTTTGTGACTATTTTAGTGCTGCTGCTGCTGCTGCTATAGGTTCCACCAAATACAATCAGTTCAGTCTTAAAGGTTCAATCTTCGTCAAAACTCCGTCTGTGTCTGTGTGTGTGTGTGTGTCTGTTCCACGTTTTTCTCCTCACTGACTTGGTCAATCCATCTGAAATTAGGTACAGTGGTAGAGGGTCATGGGAGGATGTGAATGAAGCAATATTACATCAATTGGCCAATTGGAGCGCCTGGATGTCAAAAGCCCTGGCTCCCAGCAGCTGGCGATACAGATCCCTAGACACCTCCACCTGGTGTCCGTAGCCAGCTAGTCTTGCTGCTAGCTGGAGCATCTCGATGACAAAAGCCCCGGCTACCAGTGGATTGGTGATGCAGATCCGAAGACACCTCCGCCCGGTGACTGCCAACCTCACTGTGGTGTGGACACCCCAACTCAACTTCAAGCCTTCAGTTCTGCGAAGCACAGTGTAGGCCAGCAGTGTCCCTGCTGCTCCCTATTGTAGACAGTTTAGCTTAACATTTTGTCAGTACACATGGGACTCACACAAGCTCATCATCCCAGCCTCTGGCTCCTTGGCATGTAGCAAAATCAACCCCCCTGTAGCTGAGCAAACAGAGCTGTGGCACCGTCATTTAAATACCTCGCTCAGGGCTCTGCAATCTCATCCATGTTTCCCCAGCTGGCAACCAAAATCTCCAGACAAGACTGGAGCAAACCTTGGACAGGTCTTTAAGGGAAGGATCCCACTTCCAATACATCCTTTCCAGTATCCACAAGATTTCCAAGAGGAGATGGCTCAGATTCACAGCTTCAGTCACTTTCTTAATGCCAGAGCAAACAAGAGGGAAGGACGTCGTCATCAGCTCATACAGTCAGTTATCACATCACCCACTTTTGAGCTACCTAATGTTAGCCTACTTATTTGCAAACACTTTCTTATCATGTTCAGGCCAAGCTACCAAGCTTTTAGCTACACCAGGTGAAACTTAGAATGTAATTTTCACTGCACAGGCCAGTGACGATGCTCCAGTTAACTAAAGCCACAGTGTAAAAAACGTGCATAGTAGCCGTGGGAGTTTAAGGTCTCTTTTTACAGTCACATAAGGTGGTTTCCTAGT
This sequence comes from Epinephelus moara, assembly GCF_006386435.1. Lineage (NCBI taxonomy): Eukaryota > Metazoa > Chordata > Actinopteri > Perciformes > Serranidae > Epinephelus > Epinephelus moara. Next base: position 40,249,225 of record NC_065519.1, read on the forward strand.
CAACAAATAACATGACAACAGTAACAATACTATTAACATGCTTATGTTAGTAGCATTGGGGCAGCAGTAGCTCAGTCTATAGGGTCTTGGCTTGGGAACAGGAGGGTCACTGGTTCAAGTCCCCAAACATGGAGCATGAACTGGTAGCTGCAGCGGTGCCAGCACACTCCCTGGGCACCACCAGCCCCCTGGGCACCACCCGTCCCCCAGGCACTGCCCGCCCCCCGAGCAAGGCACCTGACATCCCTCCATCCAACACATGTATAGGTCCAGTTTGTGCATGCATGTGTATTTCAGGCCTGTTTGTATATGAGACCAGAGTGAAAGCACTGAATTTTCCCCTCAGGGACTGATAAAGGATATCTTCTTCTTCTTCTTCTATTACCATAACGCTATGACATTTTACATTGCATAAATTAGCCTAGCAGCTATCAGAGTTTACGATACTCATATGATTAATTATACACAGGATTTAAAATGCTTTCTTGTCTTCACAATTCACTGTGTCTCATCAGTAAAAAAAAAGTAGACCAAAGTTTTGTTTTCACTGAGGGAAATAGTTTCAGCTTACAAAAATAAAAAGGAGGTCTGCATCCTGTGATGTGTAGTTACATTTCTGGGGAGGTCCACATCAGGCTATGGTGTAAGGTATGCATCTACACATAGCCTACGCTGTAGGTATTGAGTCAATTGGACACAGAGGTATAAATCCCGCTTAAGAAGGACTGCTTGTGGTGTTGGTTATGCCGTTAGTTAAAGTAGGATTTACTGACTGGGGCTTCCCATTGAAGTTAATAATTAAACAAAGACAAGCAATATGTGTCATGATGGGGTACTCCTGAATGATTTGAATACTATTTGCATAAGTTGTATGGTTTAATGCTGCCTATCACATACTTCAGCATTGAAAGCTAGAGGCAATCTTTTTTTCCCCAAATCCTCAAATTGCAGTGCCTTGAAAATGGTAGATGAGTTCACTTCATCATTAAGTCACATGTCTCAGAACAACAAACACTTGACCTAATTATGTCTACAGTGGAAAAACATGTAAATATGCTTAGCCGTGGAAACACATTTCACAGCTCTTTGTCCTGGTTATGCAATGGCACCGATGTATTGCTGCAGCTGAGTAAGATGGCTTTGGTTATCGAAGCTCAGCTCTTTCTCGCCTCCAAACGAACTGATTGAGAAAGGATTAGCGTGCCTCAGTGCTTCCCCCGAGCCTGTGAAAAGACACTGCTGGGGATTTGAGGATTTGCTAATAGCGGGGCCACATCCTGCACAAACAATTAACCAGGGAAAGGGGAAAAACAAGTCATAAGGAAATTACCACTGAGTTAGGAGCAATCCTTAGCAGCAAGTTTCAAAGTCGGAGGGAGTTCAGAGCACAAAGATATTTTTCTATCTCAAACAGCAAAGATTACTGAAGATGCTTTGAACACAGGCTTGTTATAGAAAATACAATTAGGACAGAGGAATCCATGCAGGAGTAAACAGCTGCTATAAAAAAGTTTGGGGCTGGCAGATATGATCTGCACAAGAAGACGTGTTGATGTATCCTTTACTACATTGCCTAAAGTGTATAATGATGTGGGATCCAGTATGTTTTGAGAAATATTCCATTTACTAACATGCACTGCAAGTTTGTCTTTGAATTTATTAACAGTTGTGCAACAAGGTAAAATATTGATACAGACCTCTTGTCCATCACGTTCTCACTGCCAGCTCATCAAATACAGCAGCTTGGTCAGTGGCCAGTGCTTCAGTCAGTACATTTACATCCACAGTTAAGTCGAGCTATGGTTATAGCTCAATGAGTCCATTTAACTGGACTACTGTCCTTGTCCCAGTATATAAGCATGGGAGGGGAATTGATTTATTGACCGAAGGTGGTGGTGATATGCCCCCTTTCAGCTTGTTAGTATTGGACCTTTTTCTAGTTGACCTATTACATCACAGATCAAATAATCGACAAACAAAGTTAGCTACAGTTAGTTAGCGGCAAATTGATACCATGGTGGACAACTTTCTTTTCATCTTTCAGATGAAGAAATTGCTTCCTATTATGAATGCACTGATCAAATGTTGTGCAATATATATCTACCTAGAGAGGCACTCTTGTGTAAAAACAGTAATTGTACAAATACTAAACATAGAACAGATATCTCTGCAGTGTATACAGCTATTGTCAGAGCTTTACTTGAAGCCAGCAAGCCTCACCTAATGTATAAGAAGAAGGGAAAAGTAAGGCCTGGCTGGAATTCATATGTGGCTGAATTCTACACTGAAGCTTGTGAAGCAACTAAATCCTGGGCAATGGCTGGTAAACCAAGACAGGGGCCCATTTTTGAATACAAGAAAAGTACAAATGCAAAATTTAAATATGCTATACATTTCATTAGTAAAAACGAACAAACTGTGAGGGCTGAATCCATGGCCAAGAAACTTCTGAATAATAATAGTAAAGATTTCTGGAAAGAAGTGAAACGTATTAATAACACCAAACCTTCCTTGCCATGTACAGTAGATGGAGTCTCTGGTGCAAAAGCTATTGTTGAGCTCTGGCAACAGCATTATAGTAAACTGTTTTAGCTGTATCCAGACAGAAGGCTATCAAGTACATAATGTTGAAAGTATAGATGCAGTTAAGACTCGTGAGGTTTATCAAGCTATTAAACACGTAGCAGATAATAAAACAGCAGGTATGGATTCTGTCTCTGCTGAACATCTTAAATTTGCAAGCACAAAGTTAGCTCCACTTCTTGCCCTTTGTCTCACTGCTCTCATGGTTCATGGCTTTCTTCCAGACTCTATGATGACAGTCTTGTTGGTTCCTGTGGTCAAGGATAAAGCAGGAAAAGTAGCCTGCTCAGACAATTATAGACCTAAAGCTCTGGCTAGCATATTATCTAAGGTTACTGAACAAATTGTCCTGGAGAGGATCAGAAAATGAATTATTTCCACAGATAATCAATTTGGTTTTAAATCGAGGCATGGCATGGATATGTGTATATATGTTTTAAAGGAACTGCATGAGTAATTATAAGAGAAAAAACTCATCTATTTTTATGTGCTTTTTAGATGCATCCAAGGCATTTGATTGGGTCAACCATGGGAAGTTTTTCAAAAAATTGAGCCAAGCAGGTGTCCCTAAATATATAGTTAGAATCCTGGCCTACTGGTATGCTCAACAGACCATGCAGGTTAAATGTGACAACTGTATGTCTGCTCCTTTCCAGGTCAGTAATGGAGTCAGACAGGGGAGCATCTTATCTCCTATTCTGTTTAATTTCTACATGAACGAGTTATCTAAACAGTTAAACTCCTGTAAAACTGGCTGTATGGCTGGCAGTACGGTGGTGAACCATCTTACGTACGCGGACGACTGTGTGATTTTTAGCCTGAGCTCAGCCGGTCTTCAGCAGCTTCTTAATGTGTGTTCTATGTATGGGGAACAATATGATGTAAAGTATAACAGTGCAAAAAGTGTTATTATGATCTGCAGAACTAAGGAAGATAAATATAAGGCGTTTCCTGACTTTAAACTGGCAGGTAATGTTCTGAATATCTGCAGTGTAGTGAAATACCTTGGACACGTGATCACAGACCAGCTGACAGATGACGAGGACATTTATCGTCAGTGTTGTACGTTGTATGTGCAAGCAAATGTCACGTAAATTCAGTTGTTGCACTGATGGAGTGAAGCTGACTCTGTTTAAAGCATGTTGTTCTCCTTTGTACACTGCACATCTGTGGTTGAATTATACAAATCGAGCCTTCAGAGACTGCAGGTGGCTTATAATGACGCTCTGAGATTAGTGCTAAAAAGGCCCAGATGGACCAGCGCTACTGAAATGTTTGTGACTGCTCGAGTAAACTCTCTGGAATCTGTTTTGTGAAACTTAATGTATAGGTTTATTTGCTGGTTAAATGATTCTGAAAATGAAATTGTTTTGGTACTGGTAAACATTGTGTACAGTACCAGTGTCTCAGCTTTGGGAGCACTGGTATAAGTGCCTTTTAAAAATAGGTCACGAGACTATTTTTTTAAATTATTTTTTTTATTGTGTTTGTTAATCTTTTGTATTGTGTGTGTTTTTATGGACCCTGAGTCTGGAATAAAGTCTGTCTATCTATCTGTCTATCTATCTATCTATCTATCTATTACAAATCACAATTTGAAAGAGAGACAGAGAGAGAGAGAGAGAGAGAGAGAGAGAAACAGAGAGAGAGACAGAGAGACAGAGAGAGATGCAGGATGCAGATGCAGTTTTGGATGCTCACGGACGGCTTGTCAGTTTCTGCTTGTTACATGCATAGTGTCTTCTCAAAATAAACTGTGCTCACAGAAAAAAAGTAGGTTTTGTCACCAAAACAACTCTCCAGGTTTAGGCAACAAAACTCCTTTGTTAGGTTTAGAAAAATCATGGTTTGTGTTAAAATAAGTAGCCTACATGTGTTACGTAACTTAAAACCTCTGTGGTTGTGAGCTTTGCTGGCAAAGCAACATTAGGATTGATTGAAAACCTTATAATTTACACTTCTGTATGTATCCACTGCCAAGTAATACGAGATAAGAAAAAAATGTGTGAATCAAATACTGCAGAACATAAAACTTTTCACAATACTCAGTCACAACAGAGTTGAAGCACTGAGTACCAATCCCTGCTACAGTCACATGGTAACATGCTAACTGTTTCACTCATTAGGTTTTGATTGGTGTATCTTTCTGAGAAGTATACGGACACTTTAAAGTTGATAGAATTTCCCACAGGTTTAGGCATTATTCACTGTTCCGAGATATATCTTGCTAGGGGCTTTGAATGATTCAGGACAGGGACAGCAGCTCATCAGTTCCTGAGGACTCAGACACTGATGAAATGATGAAATAAAATGTGGTGTCCTCCTCATCTAACACATTCTCATCCCAATTCATCAAATACGGCAGCTTGTTCAGTGGACTTACAGGATATGGCAGGACACAATGCAAATCTATTAAACAAGCACAATAGAGGCTATGGTATTTGTTTTATCTGTAATTTGATTTATTATGAAAGCTTTTGAGTGGAGGAAACCAAAATCCAGCTGATGAAAACTGGACTCAATGAGATTCACATCCTTGAATTCCTTAGGAGGCATCACTTAACAACTTTTCCCCTGTGCAGAGGAAGATAAAATTGAGGTACGCCACGCCAGGAAAAAAAATAAAATAAAAAGTATCAATATCAGGTAATAGCAAGAGATTTTGCTGTTACTGAGCACTGTGGATAATTCTGTGATAACTATGCATTGCGCAGGTCTACACCAAAAAGGATGTTAACAACTCTGTTGAAATCAGCAGGGGGAGACGTGTAGGAAAAAACTGTCCCTAAGTGCCTCCCCGTGCTGATTTTAACAGAGAACTGTTCAGGTCAAAAAGCACTCTGCAACTGATACGTTCTTATCTGAGTGGTCTGGTTAATCAGGCTTTCCTCACAAACTGTTTGCATGTTGAAAAGTAATGCACTGAAATTCATCCATCTCCCATGTATTTTGAAAGTCTGCAATCATGTGACCTCTGCGCTGATGTGAGTAAACAAGGAAGCAGTCACAAGTGACCTTGTAAGGAAGCACATTTGGGTGGTGGATGGGCCACAAAAAAATTGGACTTTCCTCAAGAACTTTCCCCCGGAGTTGTGTTTGGAACTGAGTGAATTTCAGGTGAACTTTGAGTCATTTTAAGGTAAGTCCTTACCGTGTTTATTTTCCTAAACCCCAACCACAGTATTGTCTGAACCTTGTACTGATAATATGTGATCAGTAGACAATTTGAGGTGGGATGAGCAAGGGCATCCCTCTTGTTAAACCGCCACTCCCCTCATACTCCCTTTGGTAGCAGAAAAAACACATGGGCTCTGTGGTGGTGAGGTGGCAGGCGAGCAGGCCCTGCCTTTCGACCCTCTACGGCCAGGTCTGAGAGTATCCAATAATCCAGGAATATTTTCAGGTGATTTCCTGATACTAATCGTTTTTCTTTTTTTTCCCTCTGGCATGGCAGCAATACAATTCCATACTGTTCTGCTTAGGGCTAGGATATTCATAATATTTCAGTAAGCGTTGCATATGATTTCTTTTTTTGACCCTTTAACAAAGCATTGAATTGCCAACTTCAGAGGTATGGGAGGATGATCATGATTTTGATTCGGAGAGCAGCAAATTCATTTAATCCATTTCACCATTGGATGTCTGCCTGTTTCACAGTTTCAGAAGAACACATAAAGGAACAAGATCAGTTCTGGCCTGGACTGGAAATTCTCCCACACAAACTGTCCCTGTAGTACTCAACACAAGTGTACTTCAAAGCTGCAACTAACTTTGAACAATTAACCGTCTCACTGAGATTTGACAGCTATGGTGACTTTAAAGAACAGCTGCTAGGTGTATTGTCTGTGAATAACTAACTAAACAAGTGTATGTGATTACAGTAGATAATCATCAGTTGAAAACAAGTGGTTAAAATGCTAAAGAGGGGAAACAAAAGCCATTTGAAGATCTTGTATTACTGTTGTTTAACTGATCCAGGATCCAAATTAAATGTGAACACAGCCATTTCATATTTCGCATGTAGCATGTTTAATTCTAACACATGATTCCAGCTCAGAACAGCAGGAGTTTGTTGTTATTTTATTGCTCTTTGCACTATGAATATTGATAGAAGTTTTTTGATCACTAGTGCTTTGTGCAGGCCTAGCTTTTGTAATGCCTCTGTGTAGCTGATCAGGGATTAAAAGGGAGTCTAAAATGTGCAACAGACAATATGTCATGTTTGGTTTGTTGAGAAGTTGTGATTATGATGTGATAACATGATTAAACAACTGTCTTTTCCCCCATTTAGTTTATTGATCTTTGAACAAGAATTTATGCAGTGAAACATGTTTGTGTCTATCATTTTTCTTATTTACTTCTATAAGACTATAAAAATTGGTTAGGTATTTTAAAAAGAATTAAACTGGTCATGTCTACCTGTGTGTGCATCCTGTAAAATTCACCTAAAGTCACAGTTAACGCCTATCCAAGGCATCCCCAGAGTAAACTGAAAGCTGTTCCATGTTTAGTATATGTACATGCATGGTTTTGTTAAAAAGATAAAACTTGTTTTTTTTCAGAATCACTCTACGTGCTTCTGTCATTTAGTGATATAAGTTTCAACATACTGAAATTAAAGGTTTTCTTTTTTATCTTTGCCTGAATATTTTCTTGAAAACAGATTCTGCAGATGACTAGGACTGGGAGGTTTAGTCGTTTCTTTTGTCTTGATGATGCAGCAAACAGGTTTTTGTGAGTAAAAGAATTCACAGCATGTGGTAAAGGCTACAAGAGCTCCAGTAAAGAAGGTTTACAGCGAAACTACATCTCTGGATGAACAAGCCCTCTATGAGGCATGAAAACACTACATATAACTATTTTATTGTGTTCATAAAAATACGGTTTTATATGCAGCTGCATGTGCAGCTGATTATAATTACACTTAGATTTAATGGGTCACCTATGATCCACTGACATGGAAGAGGCAGAGAGTAAAAAACACATCCCCACACTGCCTCAGGGAAACTGATGCATTTCACCATCAACACGGTGATACAGACAGTGACTGTGCCAAAGCAACACTTTGGTGCACTCAGTTTCACTCTGTCAAAAAGAAATAGTGCTGAAATTGCAGCATGCATGATTTTCACACAAATACCCTGAGCAGTGCATTCACATTGTATTGACTGCTCTCTGAGAGGCCTGCATTGACATTGTTAACAGAAATCTGTATCTGATGATCCCTTTGTATTTTTCAAATATTACAGAATCTGTTATAGATGTAAATTAATTTGCTGATTCTCACTGTTTTAGTATTTTCAGCAGTATGTTCAAACTATGTGAGATTAATGGCTCAGCAGTAGTGGTGTGCCATATCCAGTGTTGGGTTTTTCTCAAATTGTAATGTATTACAAATTACTGGTTACCTTCATTTGAACGTAACAAGTTACTTTACAATATTAGTCTCTGTGTAGAGTGATAAGTTACTTATTACATTACCTCTGTGTTACTTTGACCAAAATGAGCTCAGAAGAACTAATGTTCATTTTAAGAGGATGAGGGTCATGTTGTTTCACAGCAGGTAATCAAAGCACAGAAGCTCCAGTTTATTACAGTTCATTTCAGATCCAGTGCTACAGGTCTGACCCATTCATGCATTTGCATACAGTGGTTACCAATTTGTATTAAAAAAAAAAAAAAAAAAAAAGATACAGAATGATTAAATAGCCTAGACCTTTTAAAATAAACGAATAGCCTTGGACACAGGGAGGGTCAGGCAGAGGATCAGCATCTGATAATTATGAGATATGGATCAATATGTGTGGGCCTATGATATGAAACACAATAAACAAATATTGAGGTTAGCACAACAAATGGATTGGCATGCCAGTCAGTCACTATGACTAGCGTAAATTAAAACACTGAAGCTGGAAGAACCGACTCCTGGTTCCTTGTGTGCCGGTCAGCCACAGCAGCACTGGAGAGAGAGTTATGCTTAAGAACAGGACTGTGTGCCGGTGTTGTTCTACGGTTGTAGGGGGTGTGAATGGAAACATATCCAACATATACTAACATCACCCAGGCCAGATGTGCTCATCATCAGGACAAGACAAAAACAAGTCGGGGGCCAGCTCCGTATCCCTGCTGCTTTCAGGCAGCCTTAGGATGCAAAAGCAGAACGGGATATGTTGTCGACGTTATATTCATGGAAACACACTGAACACTATAGCACACAGTATGGCATCACCAGTGTTGGGGGTCATTACTAAAAAAAGTAATGTATTACATATTACTTAGGAAAAGAAGTAATCCCTTACTTTACTTGATTACTCCCTGGAGAAAGTAATTAGTTACAATACTCGTTACATTACTAGTTAGTCTGTAAAATTGCGCTTGTGTGTGCGCTTGTGCGAGACCGTGAGACATGGGCATCGCGTTCATGTGTGTTCACGTGCTTTCGCTGGTCTTGCGCAAGCGCACACACGTGAGCGCGGTGCACAGAGAGGCAGTCAGAGCTACAGGCTACAATGAGGCTAAAAACAGATACAAATGACGTTTTTCCAAACAACTTTTTATGTCGGGGCTTCAGGACACTTGGATCTCTACGGACGAGCAGTATGGAGATATTTTGTGGTTTCAATTATGTGTTTTTGGACGTTTGAATCTGGGGCTCCGTCAGCCTCCATTAGGTGGAGTTGTGTTGCTACCTCCTCTCCCCTTGGATCTCTGCAAGTGTTGTGAGAACTTCACCTGAGCCTCCCTCGGCATATGGGTGAGTAGATAATGGCTGAATTTTAATTTTTGGGTGCACTATCCCTTTAATTTCTACGCAGAACTTGTGCTCACTATTGCTCTGCAGTTTGCACACCTTTTTTATTGCCACAATATAAAGAGCAGGGTCAGGGGGGAGACAGTGGACCAGAGGCCAGCAAGGATGATCATGCAGGGTCTTCACAGGTGAGAAGAGATTATAACTGGCTGAGAGAAAATATCTATAGCATAAGTGACTTTGAAGTTATTTTCCACAGCTATGTCACCACCACTATTCCTAATTCTATTTATAAATTTTGCTTTGCACATTTATTACCTATATTTTTGCAATAGATAGAAGAGGGACAGGGAGAAACCAGGCAGGTATTTGGCACTTAATTATCTGGCTACTTACCCTGTAGATGCTCGAGGGTCATTCTGTGTCAACTCAACCAGAGTTTGGCAGCTAAAACTTTAGATTTTGATAGTATATAATTTTAAAGAACTAAAGTCGGTCCCCTGGTGCTGTACTGTGGCTGATTGTGGTTAAGTGGTTCTTTAGCCACTAAGGAGAGGTGCAATCGAATGTGAGAGGATGATGAATCACTCAGTAGACCTCTGAACAATTTGTCCCCCTCACTTCTGAAATGATGGCTACATCACAGTGATAACTGCACAGTACTTTGTTAGAGAGAAGTGGACACCACTGCACATTTTTTGGCAAAGGCGTCCCACAATTTCATTTTATCCTCATTTGTCAACATGTCCTAATCAACAAGATGGGCTCCACCGCAATTTCCTTCAATCTTCAATATAATTTTAAACTCATTAGGCTGAAATGCCACTTTTCACTTTCCTTGTCATTTTCTCATTTCCTCATTTGTCCTGATGTCTCTGTGCAATATATTTTCTACTCTTTGACAGAGAATTTACACTTGCTGATGGAGGCTTCAAACAACAATGTTAAGCTGATGACAGTGTGACAATTATTGTTATGCTGTTGATCCCAGTGAGGCAATTTATAAAATCTATCTCAACATTTGAGGCTAGATCCTCATTTGTGTTTACGAGCAGCAACTGTATTAAACCACAGCCAAAATCACTCAAAGTGCATAAGGTTGTACAATTTTTATCATAAAAAAGAGAGCAAGTGTTATGCTCTGATTGTCACTGAATATGATGAAACAGGCATTAAGTGCTGGGGTGCAGTCAGATTATCAAATTCAGCTGTGTGTTTCTGTTTTGTGTGTGTGGCCTGAATATGTTGTCATTGTTGGTGATAACAAATAGAGAACCTACCACAAAAAAAATATTGCTGTTTTTTTTTCACCATGACTTTGTTGAAAGTGTAGACATCTAATTTTTGTAGATAGTGTTAAAATAGTGGAGTGAGTTTGACACCTTGCAGCCTTCAGTACGCTGATCTGTGAGCAAAGCTTGGACAGTGTCTCTCACTGTTTTCAACCCACTCACCAGAATAAATGTTGGCATTGAACATTTGAGATTTGTACATTATTATGTAGTCGATACACTAAAACTTTGAATTTCTTTACATCTGAACACCGCTGTGCTTAACATGTGGTTCAGTTTAGGCACAAAACCACTTGGTTATGGTTAGGAAAATATTATGTTTTGGCTTGAAATACCTGTGTGTGGTGACCCTATCCCGGCTGGAAACACAACAATGACTCAGTGGTCTTGAACAGTGGTCTGCAGCTTGGCAGGTGGTGTCACGCCATCCACCATCCCCTCCACCTCCTGATGACAAAATCAGCTCATATACTACATGTTGATATGATATTCAATTCAATTCAGTTCAATTCAATTTTATTTATAAAGCCCAATATCACAAATAACAATTTGCCTCACAGGGCTTTACAGCATACGACATCCCTCTGTCCTTATGACCCTCACAGCTGATCAGGAAAAACTCCCCAAAAAAACCCTTTAACGGGGAAAAAA
>NC_065519.1:40261477-40264050 GCF_006386435.1 Epinephelus moara
TCTTACGGTAGTGCTAGAGGCCAGAGCAATGCCATCTAGAGAAACTATGTCATCAGATAAAGAGTCTCTGAGTTGTTTGGGGCCAAGAACAATAACTTCAGTTTTGTCTGAATTTAACATCAGGAAATTGGTGCTCATCCAAGTTTTTATGTCTTTAAGGCAGTTATGGAGTTTAGTTAATTACATGATGATGATGATGATATGTATGAAACATGCAAAAGTAACCTATGTATGGTTTAAAGAAACATCTTCTGGCAACTCTGCTCATCTTTTCCCCAGCTGTATGTCTGTTTTAATTTTTGATTGAATCACAGATGTTGCATAGGACATGGCTGTCCAAGTACTTGTTTTCCTCTTCAAAAAGGCAAAGGACAGCTATAGACTGGGACTAAAATCAACTGATAGTATGATAGACGCCATCCTCTCTTCAGAGATAGTACATAAAACTGTAAGTTACTCTGTAAAACAGTGTGTCGATTGACTGAGATGGACACGGATGCTCCACATTTAAGAGGTCCTTTGTGTCCACAGCTGACAAATTTATTAACATGTCTTGCATGACATATGTATTTTTGTCATCCAGTAGAAAAATAACTAAATATATTTAGTCAAGTATAATTTTGAGGTTCTTGCAAGTGGCAACCTCTGAGGCTGAAAAATGAAGCAAATATGGAAGTGCCAAAAAAACAAAACAAAAAAAAAGAACACTTGAGGCTGGCTCTTAAACAGAGTCAATCCCCATAGACATCTATGTTAAAATGCCCAACTTTACAGCAGGAATCAACATGTGTACAGCCTGGAACAAAAAACAGTTTTGGTCTCTATAGCTAATTCTATCTATCTATCTGTTTGTCTGCCTGTTTGTCTGGCTGTTAGATGGTAATGGTAAATGTGTCATGGTAATATAGCATGGTAATCACATTTCAGTTGGACCACAGCTGCACAGTAGGGCCCTGCTCATCTCCCACTCGTTAGAGGTGATATTTGCAAAGCAACTTGGTTTTGAGGCCTGTCTCTATTATTGTGCTGTTGTGGATGGAGGAGATACTCATTTATCTGTGAGAGTGAGTGTGTTCACACTCTCTCAGCAGCTGTCACAGGCCTAACTAGTCTTAATGCTCCCTCGTTCTACTGGAGATCACGGCAATTAAACCCCACTGAAAGGAGAGATTTGAGGGAGAAGCAGAAGGGCAAATAAACGGCAGTGAAACAGCACTGAGGCACATGCCAGCTAAAAGCAAAGGGGTCAGTAGGGAGTGCTCACAATCCACCATTCACAAATAATTAACCCTGTTTGTGAAACACTTAAATGTGGCTCGGCCATTGGAAAATATACATATTAAAGTTCCACCTTCTGCCTGAGGGTCCCTGCTGATGAGGAATAAAAATAGTGAGAAAGCAGGAAATGGACTGTCAAGTGTGTGCTTGTAAGGGGCTGTGGAAGTGTGACATCTTAGTGCCACCTAGAGGAGCACCAGTGTACATTTCAGAGAGGGTGCCTGTAGTCATCAGTCAAGGAAGCAACTAGATATAAGAAATCTAATTATTGATATCCATTATTATCTAGTGTATCTGAAAGCTCAGAGTCATAACTATCCACCTCTCCAAGCATGAATGGATAATGAGACATTTGTCCCATGGACACAGATATGTAAAGAGCTCCCCAACAACCAGACTGAAACTGACGTGGCTTCACCATTAGTGGTCATATTTTAGTGTAACTCTGTCTCTGTTGCTGTTTTGCTTCACTTTATTTTCATTTAGCATCTTTTTTATTATCGTTTTATTCCTACTAAGCACTAGAAGACTTCAATAAGACTTAGAAAATATTTTTTAAAGACTAAAGTCTGACTCCTTCTCATAAATAACGACAATCTGCATTTTTAGTCACACACTGTAGAATTTTGCAAAGACTGGGGATCTTGCAGGGTCACTATTTACAAGATTTCCCACCCTGCTCGTGGTGGAATATCTTACTCCAAACTCCCTTTAACAATATGACACGTTATCAATTCCTTACTTGTCTACAAAAGCACATAATTCTAGAGACACAAGATAAAAGGTGTCATATGTGGACAGTATTCCTGTCAATATGGCATCAATATAATCCAAGATAAACTGTATTTGTGTACAAACTTTACATTTTAGATTTTTTTTTCCTCAACTTGGTACCAGCCTCCGTTCATTAGCTATGCTACTTTAGTGGGAGGAGACTGTGGGAATTTGAGGTGTAGCATGAAGATTTCTCACTAAAATAAGTCATACACGCCAAATTAAACATCGACTCTTTTTCACTCCACAACTCCACCAGTCAATGTGTTCTCGTACTTCGGTTTATGTATCTATGAAAATGCACACTCAACAGGTTGTATGATATCCTTCCAGTGACAAATGTATTTAATCTACGTAAAGTTATAAAGGTTTTTAATATTTCCTCTAGGGATGTTACCACACAGAGTAAAAGGGGGAAATGATGGTGTGAAACAGCAGAGGCACTTTGTCAACCCGCTGAGTTAACGTTACTGTCATTAGCATCAAGCTAGTGTTGCACGGTATACCGGTACTAAAATAGT
>NC_065519.1:40264550-40280110 GCF_006386435.1 Epinephelus moara
AGCAAAGCACCCCAAACATCCCTCTCTCCAGCAACACTTTCTAGCTCCTCCTGAGGGACCCCAAGGCCAGATGAGATCTGTAATCCATCCAGCGTGCTCTGGGTCTGCCCCAGGGTCCGTGATCTCACTACCCAGAGCTCATGACCATAGGTAAGGGTTGGAATGTAGATGGACCAGTAAATCGAAAGCTTCGCCTTCCAACTCAACTCCCCTCCTCACCACAACAGACCGGCGGAGTGCCTGCATCGCTGGAGAAGCCACGCCAAACCGCCGATCCATCTCATGCTCCATTCTACCCTCACTTGTGAACAAGACCCTGAGATACTTGAACTCCCTCGCATGAGGCAGTAACTCTCCCCCAACCAGAGGGCAATCCACTGTTTTCTGGCAGAGAACTATGGCCTCAGATAATTGGACAACCTTGGTGGAGGCCAACACCCATCAAGAACGTGTTTGACTTTACGCCTAGAATGTGGACACAGCTTTTACTTAGGTCGTACAAGAACCGCATTGGCTCGTAGCAGCAAGCCCGTTACCCCATACTCCCACAGTATTCCCCACAAGACCCCCCGAGGGACGCCGTCGTAAGCCTTCTCCAAGTCCACAATACATATGTAGACTGGATGGCCAACTCCCACGACCCCTCCAGCAGCCTCGCAAGGATAAAGAGCTCGTCCACTGTTTCATAGCCAGGACGGAACCCACATTGCTCCTCCTGAATCTGAGGTTCGACAATGGGTTGGAGCTACCTTTCCAGCACCCTGGAGTGAACTTTACCCGGCAGGCTGAGCAGTGTGATACCCCGAAAGTTGGGGCACACTGTTCGGTCCCCTTTTTTGAAAATGGGAACCACCACCCCGGTCTGCCACTCTGCAAGCACCGTCCCCAACCTCCAAGCAACACTGAAAAGGTATGTCAGCCAAGACAGACCAACAATGTCCAAAACCTTCAGCATCTCAGGGCTAATCTCATCCAAACTCGGCGCCTTGCTGCTGGGGAGCTTTTTGGCTACTTCAGCAACCTCTGCCAGGGATATGGGCGAGAGTTCCCCCGAGTCTTCAGGCTCTGCCTCCTCCACGGTGGATGTGACAGCCGGGTTCAGGAGGTCCTCAAAGTGGTCCTTCCAATGCCCGACGATGTCCCCAGTTCAGGGCAGCAGTTCTCCCTCTCGGCGATATGTGATGACTTGGGATGAGAACATGTTGCCTCACCATGTTTCTTTTCTAAAACCTAACCTAGGTAACGTTACGGAACGTCATTCGTGGGGTGCTGATTTGTAGGATATTATATGAACTGGTGTGTGTGGATTTTCAAAGATATCATATGAACTGTTGTATGAGGATACATTGCATTTTTGCATTTCATATGTAGCTCATATGTTGAAACGTTTTGTTTCTTTGCATTTCAATTTTCAATTTTATGTTGTGAAGATGGTGTCGTTACTATGTGGGCAGAAATAGCTCTTAGTTATGGTTAAGAAAACATCATGTTTTGACTTAAAATATCAGGTTGGTCTCCACAAACACAGTTTGCCACGTTTGTACACCATCCACTATGTCCTGGTGAGGACCTTATGGCTGAAAATCCATTTCCTTTGGCGGCACCAATAGTTAGAAATTTCCATTTCTAAATAAATTTTACCAAGTACATTGTTATACAGTGTACTCAGCACAGAGTTAGTTCCATTTCCTACCTTTCTATTGTGAGGTGTGAGTAACGTTTCAGCTTCTACAGCGGCTTGGTGAAGGACCATCTACTATAGCTCTCATTACGCTCTGAATCTGATGAATGCAATGGAAGCTGTTAGTTAGTTCTGGCACTTTGCTCACATATCAGGGTAATTCAGAACTTTTCATTGACAATCTGTATGTCTCTCTGTCTCCAGTCTCATTGGCATGTGATGAATGAGATGTGACCTTAACTAATCTCCTGTGTTATATACACGTGGCTTTTTTGTGTGTGAGTGAGAAAGTGTTAAATCCCTTCAAAATGTTTTGGATACAAGTTAGACAGTTTAATGTGATTCGCTTTTGCACTTCATTTGACATCAAACACATCTCAGTGACAATTGGAAATCCCTATTTTCCGTTTCAAATGCAGATTGTGTGAGAAATATCACTCACTCCCTGCTGTGAGTAGCCTGGAGAGATGTAACTGCACTCTGGTTTGAGAAAAAAAAAGATCAGAGTGGGATAATAAGCAAAATATCCTACTCAACTACCTACACTTACTTCTTCACTGCACTTGTTTCATTGTTATAATAGTATATGTGACTGTGAATGTTCTCTGTGTTTGTATGAATGGAAAATGAAAAGCTACCACGCTGTATTTCCGAAACTTAACATCCATTAGCAGGGGGTGTGTAAAATCAATGACATAAACTTGCTTTACATTCTTCACTGACAAATCTTTGCGGTAGAATGAGTTGACTGAAGAGCTCAGTGACTTGTCTTTTGGCATCGGTGTCTGACGCCAACCCTGGAAAAGACAACACTTACTGTGTTACTCTGTCCGAAATCTAAGATGATCTTGTCTCATATCATGATATTGATATACTGTAATATCGTTATGTTGGCCAGCCCTAAGATAAAAGCAGCATTCACAGTTTTTAGAGTCAATCTGATACTTTTCATTTCACTGAGGACAACTACAACATGAAGTGGGTCAGTGATGGTTTCCGTAGCAACTAGTCGGCCATGTCCGCCTGTTACTGTAGCCTGTATAACAGATCCTGCTGTCTATGAATGCCACAGTTTGAGACATTTCTCCAGAGATCAAATTGTATTTTCTGTTGCTTTTTTTCCAGACTGAAAAAGTAACACTGCCTGTTTGTGAGTGGTTTCACAGGATTTTTTAAGGGTGCCTCTGGCAGATCTCTGCAACATATCATAGATTAAATCAGTGAAATTACAGAGACCACAGAATTCAATTTTAATTGCTTTGAGTACAATAAGACAACTTAACCCCCCCCTCCCCCATCACTGTCATATCACACCTTAAATAATCTAATAATACTGCTACCCTTCTTATAGTGATATTATTACCAAAGTAGGCTGAACATTTTTAATCTGTTCATCTATATTTGATTTTAGTATTTTGATATTTAATCTCTATTTATTGAATTAAACAGATTTAGTATGATCATTTACTATGTTATCAGCTGATATGTGACTGAATTGTTTCCATAGCTTAATTTTCTTCAAAGTCAGCTGCTGCCCCCTGCTGGTATACGTCATTCTGTACAACACAAGTCTGTAATCTGAAAAAGTCGTGCTGTATAGAGAATCACTTGTGACACCGTATGGCCTTCAGCAGCAATCTCTGCTGCTGAGATGCAGCAGAACAACTTCACTGCATGTCTGAAAGATCTGACATGTTTCTATGGTGACTGTACTCTTATTACTGTAAAACAAAATGCATCTCACTGCTGTTGGGTCAGCTGCTGATATGAATGTTTACATTCTGGACTGTTGGTTGGTTGTAAATGACAGTATAATCACATCCCTAATACAGCCATCTCATAATTACCACTAAAAAAGTTACGCACAGTGGCACATCTTTTTTTAACTTGCATATCTATTAATTTGATTCAGTACCCATACAGTGATGCAGACAAGGGCATCATTTCATTTGAACATTGCAGGGGTCATATATTAAGTTGGGGAGGTCTTCCCCAGGAAATTCTGAGCCTCTGACGCCTCGTTTCCTGCATTTTGGTACATTTTTCTGCGTGAATTTATGGTGGAAATGTCTTGATTTAAAGGAAAACACAAAATTCAGGCTGCAGGTGACAATTCAAAATAAAAATATGATGGAATATAATGCAGTAGGCTGAGACTCATCGTCATTCTGTATTGCTTTGAGATAGTTATTCTCCTGTGGATTGATTTTTCACATTTACTTTTATTCCTGCTGAGTCAACTCACGTTTTACAGTGTATAAATGAGAGTGTGTTTTACTGTGAGGTTTAAATGGTTCTGGATGTACAGAGCTGGAGCTTTTCTGACACAAAGATACACTGAGGATCATTTCCAGAGTTGTTCAGTTAGACATGAAATCCACAGAATGCTGAAGAAAAGAGACTTTTTCTGGGGAAGTTTGGTTCATTTACATTAAATTCAGCCTCCTACAAACATGTCTTTTTACAAGCCCTAAATGCAGGGCTTATTTTTATGACTTCATTAAAAAGTCACATGCTTATACTTAAAATTATCCTCCAAAAACACTTTAACTATTTCTAAAGAATCCAGCTGCAGCACCATGCTCCTTCTCTCGTCCTCTGCGCTCTTTAGCCCCCAGCATGTGCAGCATGAAAACCTCAACTCAGACTTGTTAAAAAGAAATTATCAGAAGTACAGCATACAAGACTTAGACCTTATTTCAAATTAAGGTTGGTCTTTAAAGATAAGTGAAAGTGTGAAGTAATTCGACATCTGTCTCCCCTTGCACCGGGCAGATGGTAAACTGGAATCAGCCAGAGAGTTGGAGGGAGATGGTATGATTTTAAGCCAGACTAGCTTACTTGTTGTTGATCTTAATAGTGGGTTGTTGCCTACATTAGTCCAGCTGTATTGAGATGTTAAAAAAGTGGTTTACTCTCACAACAGTTACAAACAATGGCAAGGCTCAGGGCAAACACTATCGTTAGCTGGCTGTACATGAAGGCAGTTCAGGAACACGTGGATGCTGCTCTGCAGGGAGCTCCATTTATGTTCATTAACTTGGCTGTGACAACAAGGGAGGTTGCAGAGAGAGGGGCAGGGGCTCCTGCAGTCTCACAGAATTAAAACCCAAATGCGGTTGTCGGGCATACAACACGGATTTAATTGAGAGTTGATGTCATGGACCAAATTTAAAAACTAAAACATAAAATTAGGAAGAAAAAAAAAATAGAAAACAAGTCTTGCAATAAGGGCACTTATCTCGATAGAGGGCAATAGGGCAGGTGCTTGAGCACCACCTGGGGTTTATCCATGCACGTGCCTGACTGTATTGATTATTGATGTAATTTCTGCATTTGATCTCTACCTGCTTGATACGGGGCCCAAAGGAGATGAAGTTAGTCTGTTGATCATCCAACACTTCTAGCATACATGTGAGCCAAACCAGAGGTGACTGTATCTTAAAGGCCCACTGACTGTCGCACACCTGAGTGTGTGAAATTTGTTCTCCGCATTTGACCCATCCCCTGAGGGAGCGGTGAGCAGCAGCAGCGGTGCCGCGCTCAGGAATCATATCAGAACACACACACTGTAGTTTATTTAGACTCAGTCCCACACACACCTATTGGCTGCCACAAATATCAACGCCTTTTTATGTCAACTTGTCAAATACCACTGCTTTGTCAGCTGACAATAACTTGAAAATATGACGCACTAGGTACCCTCCTACGTCAGTGTTGGACATTTTGGGGAAATGGGTCAATTTACGCCAGTCACATGCATTGTGTCTTTTCCAAATACACTTTCATTTTCACAGGAAATGTACAGTTTCTGCTTGCTACATGCATGCAGTCTTATTCAAACTAAACTAATAAATGTTGGGAAAACACTTTTTTTTTTACCTAATTTCCTCAAGTTTAGGCAACAAAAGCATGTGGTGAGGGAAAAAAAACACATTATGTGCTGAATCCAAATGTCAGGACTTCACCACACTTTGCAAGCACATTCACAAGAAGTGCTGAGGGCTGTCCAAACCTACAATGCAACCAGTCCACAAGGGGCCTCAAGCCTCCAGAGAGTCCACTTGGGCTGCAGACTTTATCTGACTTCAGTGATGTAATAAAAACAAAAGCCTATTAAAATGCTACTTGAACTGTGCAGTATGTATGGGCTGTACAGGGAATCAAAATGCATTTTACAATTGCAGCCTAACAGGCTGCACAGTGTAATAGGCTTACAAACAAAAGAAGGTCTTCTAATGTAAGTAATACCTAATTTATTGAGTCATAGTCTTGTCCTTATTCGCAGACATTTCTGTTTTTGAATGTTTGTGTAGCCCCCCCCCCCCCCTTACTCTCGTCTTAGCTCGCCATCACACCATGACCTTGACGCATGCGCTCTAGTTTCATCTGTACTCTGAGTACGTCCTGGCTGTAGATGACTGAGTGGGGACACTAGAGGGCACCAGGTGCTTTTCTTTTTTGCAGTGTAGTTTTTCTAAGCCACAAAGAAGACAACGTTGCTAAGAAGGTTCATGTTTTGGGAAACTCAGCCCTGCAGCCCAAAACATTTCCTAACTGTACTGGCTCGTAGCTACATCGCCTAAGCAACAGTGGATGGAGTTTAACCATGGGACTGTTAGACTACAACTTGACAAAACAATTGAACGGTATAGAAAACAAGCAAACATCTTCTACAGTGGAGTCAATCGCTGTCAGGCAGCTAAACGTTTTACAACTACAGTACTTGGATACAAATATTGAAAATGAGCTAAAGAGAACATTTGAAGAGCTACATGATGATGACGAGTCTGTCGCCCACTGCAGACATTGTCTGTCCACAACAATGGATATCACGTCACTGGATATAACGTTACTGGGACTAAAAATCTACAGAAGCGCTACCACTTAATGTAACGTGTCCTCTTTGTTGATTTCGGGGCCGAGTGTCTTGAAACAGCCCTGGGTCAGGATCAATCACACACACTCATATTTCCACTGAGCAAAATGGTTTGTAGCTAACAAAAACAAACAGGAGGTCCGCATCGCTGTGACGTGCGGTTACATTTCTGGAGAGGTGCATGTCAGGCTACGGTGTACGGCGTCGATTTGATGCAAAAGTATAAATCCCACTTTAGATTTTAAGTACTAAGGAAAACCACCAACAAAAAATTCCTTTGTTTGCTCTGTGACTAATGACTGGTGTTGCTTTGTTGCTGTTTGTCACTGTCTCACACTTTTGAACTGACCCATTGACCTGCAACTGTTAATCTCAATGCCATATTTCATATCCTGCTTGTTAACGTCATAGTGAGGTATGTGTATGTATATGTAGGGTTTGGCGTGGGGAGGGTGGGGGGGGGTTACAGCGACATATGTGCCCCCTCAGCGACCATGTCACAATTTATTATGTGCCATTTTTCTTCAAGCCATGCCACGTTTACGGCATCTGCCACAGTGGTGACTGGCCAGGCTTAAAGAGTATTATCAGGAGAATAGTTTTGCATATATTACAGGGTTAAGTGCAAACCAATCTGCTTTATCCAAACACAGCAATCCAAACAGAGCGCCGGGCCTGGGAGACTGATGAGTAACACACTCGGCCAGGGCCCCAGCAACCCCTGACCCCCCTTTTCCACCTTCCCATCACACACTGAGCTCACACTGATTGGCTCTGATTGCTTGTATAAAACACAGCGCTGACTTTTTGATTATATTACATATGGTCACGCATGGATTGGTGCCCCGTGCTGCAGAGCTCCAGATTACTGCAAGGACACACTGAGGGAAAAAGAGTGAGCGGCTGTGATTGTAATGACTCCAGGAAATATGTAACGCACTGGGATGGTCTCTGGTGTTCATGACACAAGTGTATTTTGTCCCTTTTTGCTGGTGGTTTGCAGCTTGTGAGGCCCAGACTTGATCCTGACCAAACGTAACCCCCCTCGCAGGTTACCGCGGGTTCACCGGTGTCGCATGTCAGGAACTTGCATTGTGGGTGAAGTGGCACAGGAGGGCTTCCAAAACAGACTTTCAGCAGGTCAGAGGGAAATTGTTTTGGCGTTTTAAATGGAACACCTCCGTAAGCAATCCACGCTGACCTCTCATGTGCCTGCCTGTCCTCTCAGTGGAGATAGAAGGCTCGGGGTTTGCGGTCGGGGCGTCAGCCCAGAGGGAGCACAGCAGATAGGGTCTAATCCGCGAAGCCCTCGGCCAAAGCTGATTTCCCACGTAGCCCCATCAGCTTGAATTACAGATTTAAAGGACAGGACCCTTCTTGTATCACTTGCCTTTTCACCTCTTTCAGCTCTGTTATTTCCCGGTTTTAGCATTCTCTATCCAACAAGAAATCACGGACGTCTCAAGTTACAGCTGCAGACTGAGCACAAAGACTTGTGGGACTTTCAAAAGTTGTTTTGAGGGGGATACATTGTGTTAGTGTGAAGCACTGCAGCAAAATCACTGTTCGCAACACACAATTTAAAGGTTGTCTCACACAGATAAAAACTAAACTTTCTCACCTTCCTCTGGTGGTGAAGATTGTTTCAGTGTTATATGTCCAGGATTTAAAATTTCTGTCTTAAAATCAATTTAGCAGCAGCAGCATCTCAGTGTCCCTGTTGAAGGTTCATTCTTGATCTTGGAGACAACAGTTGTCAAAACAATCCCACAGCAAGGTCCATTTAGTAGCTCTTCTGGAGCTTTCAATACAAATTCCTTTTTTTCTGAGCACCTCGAGTTGTAACTTTAGTGGTCCCAGTTATTCCTGGACAGAGGGCTGGGTAATATGGCCTATAAATAATATATTCCAAGCATATTGCAATACATGATATTTAGCTTAATATTTTAAAATCTCCCCTGAACTTCTGTTGACTACTAAAATACTTAACTACTGTTATCATAAAGTTAAATAAAGTACTGTTATGATATATTTAAAATACTTTTATAAAAAGTTAAAATACTGTTTATGCTCTATGTACAGTGACCTTGAGTGTCCTGAAAAGTGCTGATAAATAAAATGCATTATTATTATTATTACTAAATGAAATACTTTTATGAAATAGTTAAAGTACTGTTACATTAAAGTTGATTCAAGCACTGTTATAATAAAGTTAGAGAAAATACTTTTGTAAAAGAAGTTAAAGTACTGTTATAATAAAGTTAAATTAGATATTGTTATAATGAAATTAAATAAAATACTTTCATAAAAAAGTTAAAGTACTGTTACAATAAAGTCAAATAAAGTACTGTTGTAATAAGATTAAATGAAATACTTTAATTAGAAAAATTTAAGTTATATTATAGTTGAATAGAATACTTTTATTTAAAAAACTTGAAGTACTGTTATAATAAAGTTAAAGTAGTGTTATAATAGAGTTAAATTAAGTACTGTTATAATAAGGTTAAATAAAATACTTTCATAAAAAGTAAAGTGCTGTTACAATTATGTCAAATAAAACACTTTTATAAAAAATTTAAGGTACTGTTAAAATCAAGTTAAAAAAATATTTTATAAATAAATTAAAGAAGATTTATAATAGGCTAAAGTTAATTAAAGTACTGTTATAAAAGATAAAGTACTGTTATAATTAAATTAAATAAAGTTCTGTTATTATCAAGTTACACAGCTACTTTTATAAAAATTTAAAGTACTGTGACAATAAAATACTGTTATAATAAAGTTAAATAAAATGTTTTTATAAAAACTTGAAGTACTGTTACAATAAAGTAAGTTTCCTAAAGTACTGTGACAGTAAAGTTAAATGAAATATTTTTACAAAAAGTTAAAGCACTGTTATAATAAAGTTAAATAAAATACTTTTATAAAAAAAAGTTAAAATGTGTTATAATAAAGGAAAATAAAGTATTGTTATAATAATGATGAATAAAATATTTTTTACAAAATCTTTAAAATACTGTTACACTAAAGTTAAAGTTAAAAGTACTGTTAAAATAAAGTTAAATAAAATACTGTTATTAAAAAAAAATTGAGGTACTGTTATAATAAAGTCAAATAAAATATTTTTATAAAAAAGTTAAAGTACTGTTAAAATTAAATGAAGTACTGTTATAATAGAAAGATATGTTCATAAAAATAGTGTGACAATTCATACTCGATGTTTGCGATATAGTTTTACAGGGCAACATTTTTTGCATCCAAATGGAACCAACCATGATACACCAATGTCAACTGTTTTCATTGGAACTAACTTATTTCTGGGGGGTCCAGCAATGTGGTATTGTATTGTAGTTTCAAGTGACAAATTAAAAAAAAAAAAAAAAGAATGATCAAAATATGCACAGCAGAGGCCAAAATGTCCTGATGTGCAAGTCAAACTCCCAAGACACTGGCTCCTACATTTCCCATAATGCAACTTAATTGTTATACAGAGATACAGATGCAGGTGAAACAGAACAGGATGCAGCAGAATATGACAGATGGATTCTATGCAGGATGTCAGTGCAAGTGGAAAAAGCTGGATATTAAAACTTTGCTAAAAAATGAATAAGGAAATAAGAAGTTAACTGTCAAGAGTGTTTGTGTTGGAACAAAGCTTGCTCTTATAACATGTACTTGTAATGATGGTCAGTGGAGTTGACACACAACACACTAACACACACACACACACATACTGACACACACTCACACTCAGTGAGTCAAAACCAACAGCTGTGGAAACAACTGATTCTTGTATTTGATTGAATTCATATTGGAAGTTGAATTTATGGCATCACGCCTAAGCACTGAATGTCTTTTACAGAATTATGTGGTTCAGGAATTTTCTTGCAACAAGTTAAAATCAACATGCTTCATCTTAAACAATAAAGACATCATTTCACTTCTACTGAAAAAAAAAAATGCTCATTTGAATCAATCGTTTACTTAAAGTTGAAGTAAGAGCAACTAACTATTTGGCTTCTTTTGACATCTATAAACAGTTTCAAAATTCAAGACGGACCTTGAGTTTTAAAATAAAGTGTTATTTATTTAATCTGTTTGTGTTGGTTTGGAGCTGTATTAAATACAGTGTTTCATTGCTGAAGTTTTATATTTAATGTTGAAGAACTTGCCCTGTTTACAGTGGTGTTTACAGTGGTGTTTACAGTGGTGTTTACAGTGGCACAACTATCATGTTTGGTAGCCAGCTGTCTCCTTTCATTCATACACTACAACTGGATATAATATTATGATGTCTTCAATAAAGCATCACACAGTTTTTGTATGGCTGGTTACTGTGCAAGCAGAGCAGAGTGTAAGAGGTCCCAGTCCAGCTGAGCAGAATGCACATGTGGTTACTTGCTTCTCCTAAACAATCACTGTAGGCATTCTGAAAACACATCTGTAACTGCTGTTACTGTCACCATGTGTGATTTAATCCTTTCACAGGCCCCAGGGCTTGGCTTAGCCCGTCAGCATATATCCCACACCACAACGAATCATTTACCTCTGCATATAAAGACACTGCTAACAACCGTACTGTACATTTATTCACTTCATTTATACTTCATATCATCTTTCAAATGACACAAACATCCCTCAAACACTATCAGCAATACAACAGATAACACCAGATGCATTGGAAGGCGTAGAAACAGTCTAGCATATCAATGCCATAACAACAAGCATTCATATTAAACACTGCTTGAAAGTTTCTATGCCTAGTTTATTTGGCAGAAAAATTCCTCATTAACTCCTTGAAGTCCAGTTCCCAAGGACTTATTCAATAAAGACTCCACTCTCAATGGACAAAAAATGGAAAACAGTGGATTGGCCCCTCTGGTTTTGGAGTTACAGCCTCAAGTGAGGGAGTTCAAGTATCACAGGTTCTTGTTCACGAGTGAGGGTAAAATGAAGCATGAGATGGATCGGCAGTTTGGTGGAGCATCTGCAGTGATGCAGGCACTGTGTTGGACCATTGTGGTGAAGAGGGAGCTTTCAATTAACTGGTTCAACTATGTCCCAACCCTCACTTGTGGTCATGAGAGGTCGTGGATACAAGTGGCCGAAATGAGTTTCCTCCGATGGGTGGCTGGGCTCAGTCTTAGAAACAGGGTAAGGACCTTGGGCATCTGTAGGAAGCTTGCAGGAGCCGCTGCTCCTTCGCGTCAAAGAGGGGTCAGCTGATTAGGATGCTTCCTGGGTGCCTATCATTAGAGGTGTTCCGGGCATGTCCAACTGGTGGGAGGCCCCAGGGCAGACCTAAAACACGCTGGAGGGATTTTATATCTCATCTGGCCTGGGCACGCCTCAGGATACTCTAGGAGGAAATGGAAAGTGTTGTTGGGGAGAGGGGTCTCTGGAATACTTTGCTCAGCCTGCTGCCCCTGCAGCCTGGCTTCTGATGACAAAAAAAATGGATGGATCTCAATTGACGAGTGTCAGATGGCTCAGTCTCTCCTGATGCACGTCTTTGATTGATGATTATATTGGTGCTCTGACACAGACAGGTTAGCATCAGTGTTGAGCAATAATGAGTCGTGTAACAAATTATTAAGAACATTTGTACAATGTATGTACAGTGTAATGTTTGTACAATGACCAAACCAAAACTGGATTTTAATTGTGGGCAGCTGCAGGCTACAAGTGATGAAGACCTAATAAAGCTTATGGCTGGATATGTGGTGGAAAAAATGTTGCCTATCTCTATGACTGATTATCCATCTTTCAGACAGATCTTTGGAAAAATACCAGTTACAGGCAACAGAAGAGCCTCAGGTAAAAAAAATCATTTGGAAGCTATGTAGCCTCATTACTCATTAAACATTTGAAAACTGGCATTTTGCTATATCTGCTAGTCTGCTTCTTGGCTAATGCGGGAGCATATCTATGTTCCCATGGTTCTATGTTTCCAAGGTCCTATGTTTCCAGGTCCTCACATTTTCAAGGTCTTGTGTTTTCAGGGCCCTATGTTCCCAAGGCCCTATGTTAGTTAGTTAGTTAGTTAGTTAGTTCATTTATTTAGCCTTTCGGAAATTCTTTTTGTGTCTGTGGCACATCAGAAAAATACATAAGAAACATTACAATTAAGGACAAACATTAGACAACCATAAAACAAGTACAACCACAAAAGCAAGACATAACAAGACAGCATTACACAACAGTGCTCTGCACTAGCATCACCAACAATCAAAAATTAAGAAACCTACCATAGTGTGCACCTTGTATCACAATCATAATTTGTTCAGCAGAGCTGTACTGGAAGGTATGAAAAATTTCCGGGCACGAGAAGTGCGCAGAGACGGCACTCTGTACCTCCGTCCTGATGGTAACAACTCATATTCACCATCACCTAAGACTGAACGTCCCTTCTCCACTACTCTGGACTCACAAAGTTGTGTCATGCTGCGTTGTTGTTGACCTGCAATCTTGCTAGACATGTTAACAATCTTAAGTTTGTTCCTGTTTCCTACAGACAGTGAGAAAAACCAAGCAATAAAGCAGAAAGTTAAGATAAAAGAGAACCAGTATTTGTTTGTCCACTCCAAACTGTCGGAGCTTCCGCATAAAGTAAAGTCTTTGCTGTCCTTTCCTATAGATGCGGCTGTATTTGAGTCCCATGACAGTTGTTTATCGATTACTGTCCCTAGATATTTATATTCATTGACAACTTCAATACTTTCACCGTTAATAACTACATGTTGGTGTGTGTCTCTGCTCAGTCTGAAATCAAAAATAAAATGTTTTCTTGGTATTCAGCTGAAGAAAACTAGCATGACACCAATTAACAAAATCATTCACACATCCCCGACACATCCCCCACACATCCATGTTTCCGGGGTCTTATGGTCCCAAGTTCCCAGGGTCCTTTGTTTCCAAGGTCCTATATTTCCAAAGCCCCAAGGTTCCAAATTCAAATGTTTCCAGGGCCCTATGGTCCCAAGATCCTATGTTTCCAGGGCCCCATGTTCCCAGGGTCCGGTGTTGCCAAGGTTCTATGTTTCCAGGACCCTACATTTCCAAGATCCTTTGTTTCCAGGGCCCTAAGTTTCTAAGGTCCTATGTTTCCAAGGTTGTATGTTTCCGGGGTCCTGTGGTCCCTAGTCCCCTGGTCCTATGTTTCCAAGGTCCTATCTTCCCAAAGTTCTATGTTTCCAGTAGAGATCAACCGATTCATCGCCCGGCCGATATATCGGGCCAATATTTGGGTTTTTTAAAGGTGTCGGCATCGGCTGACACCTGGGAGCGTTTGGCCGATTTATTTTTTATTTTTTCTGGAGCCTGATTTACAGACAGGTCTATCGCATGCTTTCCCCTCCCCTGCTCGGTGCCTAGGTTACAGCCTACTCTCTTTCTCTCTCTCGTCTCCCTCCCTCCTGTTTGTGTGTTCATGTGTCTGTAACCCCCGTTACTAGATTTGTGAACTAGATTCTACGCAGGCAAATTTTAGAACTAGGCTAGAGAGCTAGCCTCATGGAGTTTGTCAATATGCATGGGCAGTTACTTCAGACAACGTTTCCTTTGCTAGTCTGTTGTCTTTGCATAGAAGGCTGCATAATAGGCATACAACAAAGTTATTTTATGTAGGAAAAAGGGAAACTCTTCTTGTACAAATTAAAGACTGCATTCCAATGACTATTTTTAATGGTTGATTGACATGAACATTAAAAGCATTAAAGATGAGTTGACAATGAACCTAATTAAACTAACAGCCTATTTTATTTTACATTTTGTTGTGATAACCAGATTATGTCTATTTGACTCATGAAGGTATCTACCAGCAAACCATTTATCAGCAGGGCTGTTTTTGAGATGCTGATGAAAGCCTTTTGTGCCTTGTACACTGCTGATGCACCCATATAATGTGCACAGAATACAGGGGTAATAGAATGAGTTGAACACAAAGGCACTAGACCAAAATATACTGAATTTGTGTTTTTGTTTCTTCTTTTATAAGCAATCCCCTGATGGCTGAGAAAACCAACCCCGAATGGCAGCACTTCACTGAGTCATATTTATGTTCAGACATATACTTAAATGCTGCTTACTAAGTGCACTAAATCCCTTTTTCATTTGAATGTTTATTTGACAGTTTCCATTACTTCTTGTCTCTTTTATTTATCCTCTTAAATATATATATATGTATATATTATTTTTTAATTTTTTTTTAAAGAGACTTGTGTGGGTTGTGTGTGTTTTTGTTTTGTCTAACATTGACACTTGTGTACCCATCATTGTTATTATTGTGACATTTCTATCATGTATATAGAAAAAAACAATATCAGCCCCAAATATCGGCTCAAAAAAATCAGCAGTACATATCAGTCATTGGCTGAGGCTGATGGCAAAACATCGGTATCGGCATCGGCCATAAAAAATCCATATCGGTCGACCTCTAGTTTCCAGGAACCTCTGGACCCCTGTTTCCATGGCCCTAAGTTTCCAAGGTCCTGTGTTTCCAGGGCCCTAAGTTTCCAAGGTCCTGTGTTTCCATGGCCCTAAGTTTCCAAGGTCCTGTGTTTCCAGGGCCCTAAGTTTCCAAGGTCCTATGTTTCCAAAGGTCCTGTGTTTCCAGGGCCCTAAGTTTCCAAGGTCCTATGTTTCCAGGGCCCTAAGTTTCCAAGGTCCTATGTTTCCAGAGCCCCATGTTCCCAAAATCCTATGTTTCCAGGGTCCTACGTTTCCAAGGTTCTATGTTCCCGAGGTTCGTTATTTCCAAGGTTCTCTGTTTCCTGTGTTTCCAACCTTCTATGTTTCCAGGATCCTATGGTCCCTAGTCTAGGGTGACCATATTTTGATTTCCAAAAAAGAGGACATTCAGCCGGCCACGACATAGCCTACTTAAATGATATTCACAGTTTACTCAAAGATGCCTTATAATTTTAATATATTTAAAATTTATATGTATGGATAGAAAATTCAGTTATATTACAAAATAATATCTCTCAAAGACAGAAATTC
>NC_065519.1:40280177-40345516 GCF_006386435.1 Epinephelus moara
GCCTGTTAAATAGCCTGTAACCACTGTGTGACACAAACTCAGTGCATTGGTCATTAAATAATGTCGGGCTCGGTTCGGGTTCGGACAGAAATATGCGGCCCGTGCCGCACTCTAACACACACACACACACACACACACACACACAAACACATGGAAAACCGGACATTATCATTAGTTTCTAAAAAAAATAACCCCGGACGCCCCGGACGGGACGTGAAAAGTGAACATGTCCGGGCAAAAGAGGACGTTTGGTCAGCCTACCCTAGTCCTTAGTCCTACGTTTCCAAGGTTCTTTGTTCCCAAGGTTTGTTATTTGCAAGGTTCTCTGTTTCCTGTGTTTCCAACCATCTATGTTTCTGGGGTCTTATGGTCCCTAGTTCCCAGTCTCATGTTGCTAAGGTCCTATGTTCTCAAGGTCCTATATTTTTAGGGTCCTATGTTTCCAAGGTCCTACGTTTGCAAGGTTGTATGTTTCCAGAGTCCTGCATTCCCAAAGTTCTATGTTCCCACATCCTATAGTCTCTAGTTCAGTGTTCTCTTAACACATTAACCCTCCTTTTGTGATCATGCCACTTGCTTCTCATTCTCTGTCCTTAAAATATCTTTATATAGATCAAAATTATTCCAATTAAATGGATTAAAATTTATGATTAAGAGTGTGTTTGAGGTTTTCGGATCCCCCTCTCCAAGTCTTTTTTTCTAACCTTAACCTGTTTTGAGATGAGAATAGTGAATTGTTATGGGTATTTCACCTTAACCTGACCTTTGACCTCCTTCCTAACCTTAACCTTTTTAGAAATGGGGTTTAAAGCTGGTTCTAGCCCTTTTTTGTAACCAAGTTAGCCCTTTTTTCCTTTCTTTATTGGTTACTTGATATTTTTCAATTAATTCATACTTTTCATCATTTTTTAATTATTTGATTTACTCCAACTATTTGGAGATTTTTTCTTACAGAAAGAGCAACTATATTTAGACAAAGACCTGTACCAGTGCAATTTTATCACTCTAAGAGTGTCCCCTTACCTTTGTCATGTTCCTGTTATGTGCCTTCTAAATGTGGAGAATGTAAGATCCTGGGAACATAGAGCCACATGACCCTGGTGCGACCACTCTCTTGAGGCACCACACTAACATTTGGGATTAGATGTCAGGTGGCTGAGTGGCACGACTCGCATGTGGCAGTTTGTGTCTTTGAGCTTTTTTGAAAAATCCTGCTAACTTAGGTCATTTTTAAAGTAAATCCTTTTCTTCAAAATGTAAATGCCCAAGCTGCACTGCTTACACTTACTAATCAGTGTCAGCATACAACACAACTGGCAACAAACCAATCAGCCTGCATGTCTTAGGACTGTGGAAGGAAGCTGGAGTACCCACAGAAAACTGACATAGGGAGAACATGCAAACTCCACACACAGGGGCTCCCCCACCCCAGGGTTCAAAACAGGAACCTTGTTGCTGTGAGGCGACAATGCTAACCACTGGGCCACTGTGCCGCCCCCTATATTATATATATTTCATTTTAATATTATTATTTATATATCATTAATGGATATTCAGAGGCCCTTTGAGATTCAGGGTGCTGGGCCCATGCATTAATTCGCCACTAACTGTCACCACGAGTGAATAGGGTCGAGGTGTGTGTAGCTGGAGAGTTGCTTGGTGTGACTTATAAAGGTTACATTCACACACTTGCCACATCCATGTAAATCATCTATCATATCAAGGCTGCAGACTGAAGCAGTGATGTTGATGCAGCTCTGGGGGAGCAGTTGAAGCCCACCCAAAACACACACACACACACACACATATATACACACATCCATCCACTGCTTGACATTTTGTTTTGTCACGGCCATTGTGGCAAGAGCTGTCACTGACAGAGAAACAGCGTGACCATGTTGATTAGGCGAACCTTTTGGGCAAGGAGTGGAAATATGCTGTCAGCTCATTACAAAAATACATAAGCTCTCACTTCCAATTACTCACTTAGCAGCAGGAGATTAGACAGGGGAGCTGCTGCCAACACCGCAGTCTTTCAGGGGTCAGTGGTTATGACTGTAGTTACAAGTTATATCAGCTTCTATGAACCTCCCCCACCTCACCCAGCCTCCCTCTTATCCTGTCATCCATCTTTAAACACAGCCAACCGCCCTTTTACTCAACTCACCTGAAGTCAAATATTTATACTTGTGTGTTAGCTGTCTTTTAAGTGAATTTCATAGTTCATGGAACATCACAGAGGTGTTTGGATGAATGTTGTCTTTTGCAAGTTCATAGGAGATAGTAAGGGACAACCTGGTTTTAGTTTCCAAAATCTAATGACCCAAATATGCTCTAACTGTCCATTGAGAAGTCCCTATTCAAAAAGTTTGGGCCAAATATTAACTTTGAGGAGGGGAGTTTGATTGTTAAAGAGTTGCTTAATTGAAATAAAACATTTTAGGACGCCCCTTTACACAGTCTTCTCTTTTTTTTTTTGGTTTTGTTTACACACACATTTCCCACTTTACACAATAAAGCTATAACACCAGAAACAAAATGATCACAACACTAACATATTTGCTAAACTGGAAAAATGCAACAGTCCAGTGGCGATGACTTGTGTCTGTCTCAACCTTCCATCAGCAGAGTGATCACACAGAATATGACAACAGTTTCAGTCTAAAATTTCAATGCAGTTCATTAAGAAAGAGGCTAAAACATTTGTACAGCTGTGCAGTACTACAGAGCTGGTGATAATATTTTGTGGGTTCCTCATTTCACATCACACAAAATTATTTTATCAATTTTTAACCATTAAGTACATACATATACTTATATATAATATATAATGTAATGTTTTGCAATTGTATGTATCAAAATAATCTCTGCAGTGTGAAGATCTTGTTATAATCAATGTGATATTTTCCCTAAGATGAGTGTGCCCTATTTATTGTAATTATTGTATAGGAAATAATAGCAATGTTGACGTTTGTCTTACTAAAAATTTAAACCACGAGCTCAACTGTCCCTGGTTTAATTTTCCCTTACATGTTCATGGTAAAGACATTTAGTGCTGACAGATATAGAAGTACGAGATAACAAGCTCCCACAGCCTTAAATCAAACATGAGAGCATGAACCTCTCCTTGACCATGACCACAAAGTTAGTGAGGATTCTTGGCTCAGGAACCGGCCTCAACAGACCCTCATCCTTCTCGATACCCCCCAAGGGTCCTTCCTCTTCCAGTACGGATCAAATCTTTTAATGCCTGACGAGCCCTGTAAACCTGCTGTCTGTCAAGACTGACTTTGCTGTTTCTTCCCGAGCGGTGAAGGAGAGGATGTGGAGCCGAGAGGCCTCAGAGAGTCGTAGCTTTGATGAGGGGGGGGCAACACCAGACTTGGTAGATATCATGTCATCTGTCTGGATAAACAAAGCAACCTTAGACGTAGGTCACAGTTATCTCAGCATTTGGAAAAAACTGTGTGATCATCATATGGGCTTTAATGAGGAGGATGGAGCTTGCTTTTTTGACAGCTTGTTGTTCGCCAAATGATCTGGTCATCTGTTTCAGAAACATTTGCTTATGAGACTTTGCAGTATGATGACTCTAATTTGTCGATTATATGCTTTTTGCCTCGCCGGCTATGATGTCTGAATAAGGAATGATTCCTTCTAGTTGTGATGATATGCGGTCCTTTCCTTGGGCTCTTCTTGCTGCAGCCATGAAAATACAACATACAACATAATACATATAAAAATCAACATTATACACCAAACAGAACAATAACGTTGACCTTAATTATGTGTTGGTCCACAACCTGGTGCCAGGCAGTGCATATAACTAAATCATCTCCAATACATGGACATATCCATGTACAAAGGCTTTAGAGAATGCGTTCATGAATTTAAAAAAAATAAAAATAAATAAAAAACATGATAATAATAATAATAATAAAACAAATGAATAAATAAATGTCAGGTGCCAAAAATAATTATTCTAAAATTTAAATAAATAAAATCTACCTACGTATGTATCTTGATCTACCTTTGTTCATCATTTTAAATGTCAAACATCAGATTTCCACAAAGCCAGAGAAATAGACAGAGTGTGCTCTGATCTTGATTTGTCCAAGTTCATAGTTATCTTGAGGAAATAAGTTAAACAATTTCGCTAAAAACAAAACAAAACAAGATTCTATGTGGGGCTCCTCAACAGATGAATGGAAACATTGACGTTTAGCAGGCAGCACTGGAGCGAACTTTTTTAGCTCCATGATGGTCGGGCTGTGCCTGAAACAAACTTGGCTGTACGAAGACACATCTGAGTACGTCTGAAGGCAAAAAAGTTTAGACCTGTTCCAAATGGCCACACCTGAAGGCTGGGTAAAAAGAGAGTGCTGAGAGGAAATAATCATTTCAATAGGAATGGGGCAACGGCCCATCATTCTGACAAGGGCCACAGTGGGATAATGCTGCAGACCGGCAATCTAATAGCAGTCCAAACCAGCACCCACCAGTAGTGGAAAATTTTCACTATGCCAGACATATACACTCAGCATCCACTTTATTAGCTACGCCTGTGCAATCTATTGCAATTCTGTACAATGTATTCAGTGTAGAAAGGTTTCTTTTTTCAGACAATGAGTTTTGAAGGAGATGTAGTTTACCTTGACATGTTTCGACTGTCACTGCAGTCTTCTTCAGAAGTGTCATGCACGTCAGATGGTGCTTCTGACGCCTTTAGTTTAGAATGTTGTTTTGTTGTTGGAACTGTGTAAATTTAATTACATTGCATTCATTATAATTATTACTGAAGTCACAGTTATAGGTGGTGTTATACTACCTTACATTGAGACATATTTCTATAATTTCTGTCTTCAGGAGAAAGGATTGCTTTTCTTATGGATGTTATGCAAATGTTATGCATTTCTAGGATTTGGGCATTAGGGGCTGAGCATGGAGCTCTGTAGGGGAGTCTGGGGATCCTACCCAGGAGAAAAATTTATGAGCAAGCTTTAATTTGAAGTTGTTGTTTTTTTTTTGTTTTTTTTTTAAAGCACTCTGGCATCTTATTTCCCTCTGAAACTATCTTTATTTTATTTTTTTATTTTTCTCCAGATCAATTACGCATTGTAATGTTAAAGATATTAGTAGTTGTTAGAATAATTTGCAACTGCTATCATTACAATGTGGAGAATTTTGAGGTACTTTGAGTATTTCTGTTTTATGATACTTTATACTTCTATTCCTCTACATCTCAGATGGAAACATTGTACTTTTATTCCACTACATTTATCTGTCTGCTTTATTTACTTTGAAAACTTAAATCAGTAATACAAAATATAGTCATCTAATAAATGATTTAATGTCTTTATTTGATTTGAATATTGGAATAAATGTAAAAAAAGAACCAACAACTGAATGTTATGTTGATGTGAATGTGCATGCAATCAAATGCATACCAGCTGGCCAGGCCTTCAGGAATTTAACCAGTGCACTCGGGGCCAGTCCGCACATGTGCATGTGTCTGTGTGTGTGTGTGTGTGTACCTGTGTATGTGTGTGTGCCAGTGACGTAAGGTAGTTACAACTGGCCCCAGTGCACACTATTATGACGGGCCCTAGTGCATGCTATTTGGTATTTATGCGCCTTAACTAGTTTTCCCATCATCTCATCACATGATCAAATGGAGACCTGACATTGGATAACACCAACATACATATTGCCCAGGAATCATCATCGCATATATGTATATGACAATAAAAAGAAAATAAGGACTTGAGTTTACTGAATATTTTTAGAGCTTATTTATTCATTTATATTTTATCACATTTTTTATCATAGATCACGACTGACTATTTTACAAAAAAAGAAAAGAGAACCATGGTGGGGATGTGTTTGCCGTTTTGAAGACATACATTCTTTAAACACAGGCATACATCTAAAGTGGCAAACTGAATTACTCACAAGGCCCCATTTTCAGCCCTACATACTGTTGGAGGGCCTGCTGTCTTTATGGGCCCCCTCACCTCATAGGCCCCAATGCAACTGTCCTGCCTGCTTTGTCTATATTTACAAGAAAAATAACAACAGAATAAGAAAATCTTTAAAGGGACAAATCAAGTACATTATTATCATCAACACCAGCACACAAAAGGTTAGGCGTTAGATAAAAATCAAGAGCGCAAACCTGAAAGAGAGGTTGTTGTTCCATAAAGTTACAAAAATGTTTGGACCCAGTCCAACCAATTGCAGCGTGTGAGCTAAATTGACGACTTAAGTCTCTAAAAGCAAAATCATCAGTATGTTTCTTCAGTGTAACACTTGTATTATGGTGTGTCATCACCATTGCAGCCACAACTAGAGCTTTAGGCCTAAAAGGTTTTTGGGTGAGTCGACAATAATTAATATCTATATGTATAATAAAGGGAATGCACTAAAATTAGTTAAGGAATGTGACACAACTTGTCCGACTTTTCAGTTCCTGAGTACAGTATAGATTCACATAAACATGTAGGTTAGATGAAAGATGTAACTGAAATCAATTTAAAAGGATATTTATTTGTAAATGCATTATTAGAAACTATACTTCAAATATATATGTAATGTATATATGTATGTAAATTAAATGTAGTACACTTACTGGATGTTTTAAAGACCTAAAACAGTGTTCTTTAAAGGTATTTAAAGGGTCACCGAAAGGATCGGTTCATCCAAATTACAAAAAAGAAAGAAACGCTTATCCTTTACAAGGTGGTACCCCAGCTGACATTGGGTGAGTGGCGGGGTACACCCTGGACAAGACTGCCAGACTATCGCAGGGCTGACACACAGAGACAGGTTCCATTCATGTATGCACACATGCATTTAGAGTCACCAATAAACCTAACCTGCATGTCTTTGGATTGTGGGAGGAGGCCAAAAAACCCAAATACAGGGAGAACTCAGACAGAAGGGGTCCCAGCTGGCCAGCAGGTTCAGACCCAGAAGCCACTGCACCATTGTGCCACTATATAATCACAAATGTGTGTCAGAGAAATTAGTCACTTGTATCTCGCAGAGCTCAGCTCCTTCCTTTACTGTATTACAGCTTTAGTCCACAAGAGGGCGGAAGCAGCCTGTACAAACACATTTCTGCAAAAGTTTACACACTTAAAGCCATGACTGTGCTGTATGCCTCAGTCGATGTTCACACTGTTCATACAGTCCTCTCCTCAGCAGAGAACAACAGCCCACTGGCTGTTTAAAGCAGGACTTGGCAGCCTGACAAGCAAATCTAATGCAACAGTCAATTAGGATCTACTCCCTGCATGTCAGCCATAAGCAGATACAGCTGTTCCTGGGTGAAGCAGCAGCTCTGGGGGAAGCTGTGTACGACATACATGTTGAAAGATAGGGAACACTGAGCGCTGCCCTCAACACTAAATATAGGGAATCCACAAGTATAAGCCTTTCTCTCTTTGACACAGGAATAGTCATGGAAGTCTTGATATATATGGAAGTTTTGACAGGAGTGTCCCGGACACAGAGAGACAATGATAACTTCTCTGGGGGAGTCAGCTAAATGTATTTTCCCCATTGCTGCATCAGAGAGCATATCTCACAGAACAGAAAGAAATGCTACTTACCAGCAAATAAAGGCACCAAAGCAACAACCACATGGCACCAAAGATAAAGACAAAAAATAGTAAAGCGGGGTTTACCGAAGCCTTTCTGGGACCCCTCACCTCTCGACCCCGTAATAAGGCAATGCGTTGACACATAACAACCTTATCACCAGAAAAAATGCTGGGATCGTACATGCAAACCACAGATAGACCTATATTACATATATACATTTTTGTAGTAGATACACTGAAATTTTATTCATATAAATGTTGCTTACCTCCAAGTCTAAATTATGTTATACCACTTTGTTTCCCTCTGGGTGCCCACTCTTTCAATGAGACAATGTTTTAGATATTTTCTCTCTGCAAAGAGCTTCTTTCCCCAGTGTGGGGATATTTCTTTTCAAGAATTTAAGGCAACTGCTTGGCGATATTGTGGTCAGCTGGCTGGATGCACAAAAGGATTGACCCTGTGTAACCACTTTAATTTACCTTAACTCCCTTCTGTTTGCTGTTGCCTTAACTACCTTATACTCATGTGTTACTTTCAGTAACAGTTCAACCTTATTTGTTCAAGCAAAGAAATCTCTGGTCTTTCTTTTTGTCATCTCTGCACTATTTTGCTTCCTGTTTGCATTGGCATGTGCATGCCTAGCATCAGTATGGGTGGAGATTATTTCTTAAAAGGTGTTAAAATGTTCTGTTGATTAGCGCTAGCTTGAATGATAAAAGAGCAGTGCACATCAAGATGGCCAGCGTTGTGTTATGCTGTGTACGCAGTATGTCGCCATTGAAGTGTTGCTCAAGCACATAGATATGTCTTCATGGGCTTGTGTGAGTCTGCTACTTGCAACAAAGCACCTCGACTCAATGCCTTCCAATGTTTGGAGAGATTCAGCCATATGTTTCAGCCTCAGTCAGACCCAGACTCAGACGGAGAGTCAAACACCAAAATTTGCGACTCGCAGACATGTTGTTTGTTAGCTTGTAGGCTAACTAACACTAGTTGGCAGGGTGCTAGTGGGTCCCAAACATACAATAATATCTAATATCATGTGCTTGGTAATAGTGTAAGGAAGCTTGAGGGTGGTGGCACAGTGGTGTGGTGGTTAGCATTGTCGCATCACAGCAAGAGGGTCTTTGGTACGATCCTGGGGTGGGGAGCCCTTCTGTGTGGAGTTTGCATGTTCTCCACGTTTCCTCCCACAGTCCAAAGACATGCAGGTTAACTGGTGACTCTAAATTGGCTGAAGGTGTGAGTGTGAATGTGAATGATTGTGACCTGTCCAGGGTGCACCCTGCCTCTCGTTCAATGTCAGTTGGGATAGGCTCCAGCCCCTCTGACTCCTAACAGGATACGTGGTTAAGGAAAATGAATGAATGAAAGCTCCAAGGTCCAGTTTACATCCAAGAACTGCAAACCTTACAGCATTTGGCTTTCATATTAGTGACATACCTTAGCTTTCTCAATGTAGCCCAAGATTAAATCTCAAATTTAATGGAAGTGCACAGACATCTAGTGACAAACTTTGCACAGATAAGTCAGTAATTCAAGGTCAGACTCTTTAGGGGAAATCAATTTTAGATTTTTTTTTTAGACAGGGACTTTATTAAAGAATTACCAAAAATGAAAAACACCAAATTAACCTTGAGTTAAGATTTTTCTCTGTCAGACTTGATCAAAGTAGATTTGTTTACTGGCCAAAATCATGTCAAACTATAGTCTGTGTGACTTTAGTTCCTCACCTTTCTTACCTTGTGACATTATTCACAGTGGATTTCCTTATTTCTGAGTGATTAACAGGAAACCTGGATTAATCAGTTTGTCATATTCTTGCGTGTGAAGGAGCAGCTATTATCAGATAACTAGACAGAAGGGACTTTGTATAATTCATAGCATACTCTTTCCACTGATGATCTATCATTTATTTTTTTCCTCTAGGGAGCGCAGTTCTATTGTTGATACAGCCTATAATTTTGATTTATCCTTTGGGTAAATAAAGAGCGGTTTGCTCTGGCCCTTGGAAGAACACAGCCTTCAAATCACTTGATCATTAATCCACACATTGTTTTATTTACCTCTCGCTCTCAGCAACTAGGAGACAGAGTGGAGGAGGACAAGGAGGGGCACTCTGGGGTCAAAAACAAGCGATCTACTGTGAGTCCGTGCCTATTGGGTGGAGACAAGTGGGGGAGGATGGGTTGACATTGCAGGGTGATATAAATATGCTGCCTGCTGGAAGTTTCAGGTGGTGCTGTGGTGAAGGTTTTCTGGATAGTGTCGGCGACAGAGGTGAGCAGCAGCTACAAACCCAGAAATCCCCTGCGGGTGGGATTGAACTTGGGGCAAACATTCCATTGCAGGTCAGCGGGGCATGTACACCTACAACTCCTCCACCCACCCCCAACACCCAAACATAAACCTGAGAGCCCAGCCATGTAGCCAGATTATTTTACTTACCATAACCACAGAAATCAGCTTACCCTGAAAGCCATTTGATTGTTGGCTTTTTCTCTTTATTAAGCTTTATTTTTATTCATTCATTTGTTTTATTGTTGGTAGGTAGATAGGTAGATAGTGGTACCAACTGCTTCTCTATATTCAGTAGATTTAGGTCAACACTAAACTATTTTTTATCTAGATGTTGCTGAATTTCTTGCTGGGATAGCGCCCTGAAAAACAGTTGTTTTTTTATCAAGACGTCGCTGCACTTTCTGTCAGATAGAACCCAAAGAGGCAATTATTTTTCATCAAGATCCTGTTGCATTTCCTGCCGGGATAGCGCCCTGGAAGGTGGTTATTTTTTATCAAGACATCACTGCATTTCCTGCTGGAATAGCGCCCCAAAAGGTGGTTATTTTTTAAGACCTTTCTGCATTTCTTGCCGGGATAGCACCCTACCAAGACGTTGCTGCATTTCCTTCTGGGATAGCGCCCCAAAAGGCGGTTATGTTTTATCAAGAGGTTGCTGCATTGCCTGTCTGGATGCTGCCATGAAAAGTGGTTGTGTTTTACCAAGATATCACTGTGTTTTCTGCCATATGCTACAAAGGATTATGTCCAGGCGCATTACAAACTGATGCCACCTGCTGGTGTATCATACTGCCATGAAAGGTGGCTTTTGGCATCTGGTGCTGAAATCAGTGACAAAGCAGTGGGACTTGATTACTTCAGATTGAGAGTGGACTGGTTAGCCAGATTAACTCTCACTTTTTTTGACGTGAAACCAAATTGGGGTTTTTTGTCCACCTT
The DNA here is from genome assembly GCF_006386435.1 of Epinephelus moara. Classification (NCBI taxonomy): domain Eukaryota; kingdom Metazoa; phylum Chordata; class Actinopteri; order Perciformes; family Serranidae; genus Epinephelus; species Epinephelus moara. The sequence continues at coordinate 40,291,023 of NC_065519.1, forward strand.
TGTTTATTTGTTTGCTCTTTTTTTTAAATGTTTGTCTCTATTTAATATTGGGTCTTTTTTTGCCATGATCTTGGCATGCCTCAACTGGAAGGATTGTCACAATATTTATGAATCCCACTGATTCTGGTAATCCTCTGACTTTTAATGGAGCACCAGCTGCAGGTCAAAGTTTTCACTCCAAAGAAATATCCCCACATGGTTTTGGTGATCCTTTTATTTTTTAATTCACTCAATACTGTGGTTTATGACCAAATGTCTATCAGCGTTCCCAAAGCATTTCATCAGTAGAGTGGATCTTTTAAGATCACCTTACTGTGTCAGCCAAATGACGTCTCCTTCATAAACCCAGGCTGTTCTCACAAATTTTTCATATGTTTTCCTGTGAAAAGCAGTGCACCCAAATTCGTATGTATCCCACATATTTTAAAAGGCTGCTATCACATGACCAGTGCGCTGATGGCATTAAACAAGGAGGCAGTCCTGAGTGCTTGTAAGAAGTCAGGTTGTGGTGGATGGATCACCAAAAATAACAGACTTTCGCCCGTGGATTGTGTGAACTTAAGAGTAATTTTTAAGGTATGTCCTTACCTTTTTTTTCTACTTAAGCTAACCTAAGGTTAACCTAACCTTGCCTAAACCTAAAGACACCCAACCATGTTTATTTTCCTAACATAACCACAGTAACTTTAACTGCCTAAACCTAACCCCCGTAACTTTACATTGATTACATAACTGTACGGTAAAGATATGATGTCACATGTGGGGTGCAAATTCGTAGGATGTCATATGAACCGTTCTATGAGAATACGTTGATAAACCCAATGGCTGTGCCTCATGCTCATCAGTGGGAGGCAGCTCCTACCATTGTCACATGGCTCCGCGATGTTGGTCCATTATTATCTCTTATATTTTCAGCACTAAATGAAATTCTTTTCTCTTGCAATACTGCTAATCAGTAGCTTATCCAGTGTCAGCAACAATTTTCTCCAGCTCATTTTGCCTCATTCAGTATATCTTACACCTCTCATTTATCACCAAATATCTTGCTTTTCTTTGCTCTTCCACTCTCTCTTTATGCCTTACTCTCCCTATAACCTTGTGGGCCCTAAACCCTAAACCACACCCTGTCCCCTGGGCCAGGGCCTGCAGCCTCAGCTTCACCCTGAGGCAGAAATAGGTGGTCAGACCTTCATCCCAGTATATGCCCGCCCCGCTCTCCATCACCAACCAATTGAAAAACCACAATTACCCCAGCCTGCGGTGCACTCCATGCAGGGCGGGTGAGGCGGACATGTGTTTTGATAGGTATACTTCATCTAGATTATTCATGTGTGTTTGCCTTGGCATGAGCCCACCACAGCAAACACATTATACCCCCCCCCCCCACCCACCCCCCCCAGGCAGAGTGAGACAAGGCTTAAAGACCTCCAGAATAGAAGTTGTGCTATAAAACCACAGAGCAGCATAGTGGAACCAAGTCACCTTCTAATTCACTGCCATGGTCACATACCATCAGTTTGTCATGTTCACTGCAGTCTAGGAATTTGACTTTTTTTTTTTTTTAGTTGAATACTTTTTGCACCCATCTGCTTCATCTGCATCTACTCTGTTAATACTTTCCTACAATTCCCCCAGAGTTGCAGAGTGTGTGTTTGTGGCTCATGGGTAGTATTTAAAGTCATCAGCCTCACCAAATTGACAGAAAATATATATGTTTTTAGAAATGGCCATAACATTAAGCTTATAGCATTATGAAATTATCCTAAATTATGATATTTAAGAATTAGAATTTAAGGTATTTAGGGTACATTAATGAATATATTATGTATTATATTATATTTAGAGAATTTTAACAAATGACAAATCATATTTATTTTTGTTAAAAAAAAAAAGGTTTAAGGTAAGACACCCCTGGTGAAAAGGGTACGTTTTTTAACTAATATTTACCACCATGACACTTCCCCAGTTGATTACTTACAGTAAGACAATTATTTTTTTATATAACACGTGTTCTGAAAATTGTATGTTTACAAATATATATATGTGTATATACACACATATGGAAGCTCTTGCCTGATCAGAACAGAATGTAGGCATTAATTCCAGTAACATTCCCATGCAATGTGAGTGATCCACCAATTAAGTTAATTTCCTAATGCTAACTTGAAAGGTGGCCCCACCTTATTAACAGTCCCAAATGGAGTCTAACCTTTAAGTAACCTTTAAGTAATATTTAAGACATGGATGGTACAGGACTTGAATTTGTAAAACGCCCTCTAGTCTTTCTGACCACTCAAAGCACTTAAAGTCTCAGTTAAGCAAAGTTTCTTAACACACTGTACGTTTGAAAATAGGCTACTTGTGAAAAGACTGTGAACTGTGTTACCACCTTGTGGAGTTAGACCATTAAACTGTTTTTCACCATTTCTGTGCACTAGATTTTATAGGCAGGTTGAAGTCATGGTTTGATGATGCACTGGAGCCATCCTTAACATAACCCCTCTCCTACTATAAAAAAAAAATTAACTTTAGAGCGCACAGCATCAGTGTTGTTTTGTTCATCCCATGTGTGAGCAACAAGTTTTGCTTCATTAATCAAGCTCTCTGAGTTCTTTCAGACTATTAACATGAATAAACATCTCTGTTAAATGCCACAATCAAATAAACACAAGCTAAATAGCCGTCACTAACGTACCTTTCAGTTTCTCAGCCTGAATCAGCAACACATTCGCATTCTGACCTTGTCACATATCGACATTTGTAGGGCTGTAGTCTCCTGGTCGACTAGTTGATTATTTGGTCGCTATGCTCTCGTCCGACCAAATTCTCATTGGTCGAATAATCGCCGTGTTACTTTCATTAGGAGAAAAGTGCTAACCGCTTTCCAGGATTAATCCATTATTTCCTGCGGTGGGGGGAAATCTCCACTCGTTGCTAGGCTAACTTAGGCTGGTGCTAATAACGTTAGCATGTTGTATTTGCTTGGAAAACGTGTTTAGTATAAGACAGTTGTCTTGTCGGTGAATGTTGTGAGTTGTAATGGAGCCAAATAATGTACTGTTCCCTTTGTTACATGTTGCTGTTGTCCCTGGTTTTATATGAGAAGAGGAAATGATTGCTAGACACTAGGCTAATTTATACAATGCAAAATGCCATAGACTTGTGCTAATAACGTTAGCATGTTGTATTGGTGGGGGAAATGTGTCCAGATAAAGAGTTTGTCTGATGCTGTGATTTATAGTGAAGCCAAGTTGCGTGCTTGTGTTTGTAATTGTCTCTATTAAGCCATGTTTAATGTGTGTTTAATGTGTGTTTAATGTGTGTTTAATGTGTGTTTTGAATCAACTATATAAATAAAGGTTGATTTGAACTAAACTTTACAGCACTTAACACAGTCCTCCACCGCCGACTAGTGTTTTGGAGGTGTAACTGCAGAGTGACACAGACACACCACTGCAGAAGTAAAAATAACGTGCAGATTTTTTTTCCCCACGACTAATCGATTAGTTGAAGATTATGTGCGACTTTAGTCGACCAAGATTTTCTTTGGTTGACTACAGCCCAGACATTTGGTCGTGGACTTTCGACGTTGAGATATGACATGCGAGGTACCCTGGGTGCGTTGGTTGCTGTGTTGGGACGCTGTGTTAACTTCAGCCTGTTACATGAATTGTATGTTTTCAAAATACACTTCCGTTTTCACAGGAAATGTACACTGTGTGGATATAGTCTCTTTCAAAATAAATGCACTACTGTGGGCCAAAACTGAATTGACATTTTTTTCCTTCAACAACAAACTCATGCGGTTACGTTTGGCTAACACACGTACATGGTTGGGTTTAGAAAAAAGAACAGGGTTTGGCTTTACAATCTCATGGAAAGCAAACACCGGCCTCCCAGGTGAAAGCAGGTGGTTGTTGGACCCATCTACCACCCCTCCTGCCACCATGCTCAGACTGCTGCTTTAACTTTCATTGTTGTTTCGTCGTGTTTCCCCCTGACGCTGCTCGCTGCTCTTAAACAATAATGGGAACTGGCTGCATATCATGCCGATGTGAAAGGGTGGCTTTTTCCGTTGGTGTCTGATGCTGTAAGTCAGTGACAGAGTGCCAGTTTTTGTCAACTGATTCTAACCCAAGACTGGGTTAGAATCAGCTACCTAGCCTGCCAGTGGTTACTGCTCACTGCTGTGGGTGTGTGCTTTGTGTTAATATTAGCTGCTGTTGGCTGCAAATGAGAGTCTGTCGTCGTGGAGCAGCACTCATTTTTTGGCTCAGGGTGTCTGTGCTATGCTACTGCAGACTGAGGGCCGAATTCACAAAAGGAGTGCGTGGCTTTTGCGGCTGCTAAACCGGTAAAAATGGAGCAAACAGATCCCGTCTAATTCACAAAGCACGCGCAGAGGATGAAATGCTCCACTAACTGCGCTGCCAAGCAGATTGTGTCTCGGTGCTCCGGTGTTATTTGCATGTATTTAAATGAGGTAATATGCATATGTTTGGCGCAAAAATTGGCCCTTTCTATGCAAATGAGCCTCATTGATAAACAACGTCTAATTCACTAACACCAGCGCTAATAGCCACACGCAGTTAAGTGAAGAAAAATAGCTTTGCCATGTGGCTAATTGCAATCAGGGGCAAATCAGGGGCAAACTGCACTCAGCTGCCAAACTTTGTGGGCGTGTTTGCGCTGGTATATCATTAGCGCAATATCCTTTGTGAATAGGACGTTAAGACGGAGCAAACTGCGGGTGCAAGTGAAGTGTCATTCAAGGTGCTATCAGCGGCCGCAGTTCATTCTTTGTAAATTCGGCCCTGTGTGTACTACTGGGTTAGCTGCTAACGAGAGGCTAACTAGTCTCATATTAGTTACAGGTGAGAACAGGTGAGTTATATATAAATTCATCCCCCGTACAGTTGTCATGAATGTTGAAACAACGTTGGTGACAAACTCAGAACACATAACTTATTTTTACTTTACCCGGACTTGCCATGTTCACCCATTCACACTCACATTCATACACTGGTGACCAAGGCAACCATACAGAGTGCCACGTCCTACTCAGTTTAACATACATAGCCACTCACACATCGATGGCACAGCCTTCAGGAGCAATTTGGGTGTCAGTATCTTGCCTAAGGATCCCTCAACATGTGGACTAGACCAATCTTCAGACTAGTGGACTACCTTCTCTACCTCCTGAGCCAAAATAAGAGGTAAAAAAAAGCCCTTCGAAACTTAATAAAGTAAGATATTCAGTTTCATTGTGTGGGCCATAAAAACAGATTTTGGTGACCCTCATGTCAGACTTATGTTTATTACTCTGTGGTAATGTAGTGCAGACTTTTTCAATCAATATACACTTTTGAACTGCCAACGATAATGTAACTTCGACAACAGTGAAAGCAGATGTGATATTTGCAGAGTTGGATTTCCCTCTGCAACTTGATTTTCATTTTTACACAGAAATGACAACAAAGCAGTGATGGAAAGTATCCATGGTAAATATAGTGGACTACAATATACACATATACACATTTTAGAATTAATTTTTATTTTTGAGCATTGTGTCTTGGTGTAGTAGTACCTTGATATTTTTTACAGTGCAGGTCTTGTCCCCTGGAGGGCAGCTCAGCTCCGAGTTGTCATAGACTTTACGATCACCTCCTCCGCCTTGGAGATCAGTGAACACTGGCAGCGGTCGGCTCTGACCTGCACTATAGCTCCACAGATTTAAGGCTCCTCTGTGGTTTTAAGGCAGTCGGGTGGGGGTGCCGGGGGGGGGGGTGGCTAATTGAAGTCAGCAGATGACGGGTGTGCTGTGATTTGTGTGGTGACAGGCAGTGTAATTACACGGCTGGTCAGAAAGAACATTACAGTAGTTAAGAGCTTTCGCGGGCGCTAACTCGGCCAATAAAAGGATCCCTACACTTCAGTATTTGTAAAGCAGTGCTGCCATGCTGCTGAATATAGCATGTGTTTGTGGGGGGTTCACGTGCAATGTAATTACATTTCTTTATCCTTCCTCTCGTCGGCAAATGTCAGAAGATAACACTGTTACAGGAGAGGTCAGGGAAGAGTGATTAAAATACACAAAATACAGTTTATCAATTTCAGATAAAACAAATAAGATGTAATATTCCAGGCAAGAGAACAGTGCTTTTTTAATGAATTTGTACGCTGAGTCTGAGAGTTGCTAAAAATCAGAGAAAGCACTTTAAAAAGATAAAGTTTATCAAGAATACCTTGAAATAGTGAGGTTCATCCAGTCTGTACGGATACTGATTAGGATTTACTGTAATATACTGTACAATGCAAAATGATTAACAACTTTTTCTACTAAGAGTTAAAAGTCGCAGAGAAATCTAAAGTCAAAAAAATGTGGATTAAACAAGAATAAAGAAGGAAGAAAGAAATCTTACAGCAGCATTATATATTTTTTTAACTTTATTAATTTTTTTCTGCAGTTTTGGTCACTTTGGGAAACAGAACAAGCTATAAACACAACAATGACCTGTCAACCCAGTCTCACTCCAAAGTCGTCGAAAACCAGCACTTTGTCAGTGACTTCTGCCATCAGACACTGACAAAAAACACGTCCTCTCACATTGGCATAGTACGCTGCCTGTCGCCGTTATTGTTTAACAGCGCCCAGCAGCATCAGGGGAGTACAACAATGGTGGTACAACAATGTAAGTTAAGGTGGCCGAGTTGGGTGGGTGGATAGGGTGATGGATGGGTCCAACAACCACCGACTTTCACCTACGAGTCCAGTGTTCGCTTCCCATAAAATTGTAACACCAAACCCTGTTCTTATTTCCCAAACCCAACCACTTGCTTTTGTTGGCAAACATAACCATGTGCATGCATTTGTTGTTGAAGGAATAAAATGGCAATTCACAGTGTTGTACCGACATTGTGCATTTATTTTGAAAAAGACTGTATGCAAACTATACACTTCCAGTGAAACAGAAGTGTATTTTGAAAACAGACAATGCATGTAACAGGCTGAAGGTGACAAGGTGTCCTAGAGCGTCAACAACCAACGCACCCAGGATACCTTGCACATCATATGTCGACATGGATATTCCATGACCAAACGTCGATAGGTGCCGAGGTCAGAGTGAGAATTTGTCGGGATGGTGTGTCAAGTTGTTTTTACACAGAGATGGCGCTATAGGGCCGCTACAGAGTCCGTTCTTTACGCCACCTTTGCATTTTGAGACAACAACAACAGCAGCATCATTTCGCTGCAGTGTATGATTTTAGACCGCATTTTAGCATTGAAGGAGCAAATGTGTGATATGTGTGACATATTAACATATGTGTCAGCAGCACTTTATAAACAATAACAATGGCATTAACACGACAACACCAATAATTTATCATCTCTGTTCTATGGCGACTGATTTCTTCCTCTGACCGGAGGGTAAGGAGCTCCTAGACCTAATTGTTTTCCCAGTTTGCGGACATTTATGGTGGCTGTTCTTCTTTGAGGTAGATGCTAACTGCTAACAGCTCCTTTTCAGCTCTCCCGTGGTGGTTTGCAGGCATAACATGTCATCAAAATGTCAAGCCTGTACCTCCCCATGATTCTGTCCTGCTGACTATGCTGTTTATACAGACATTGTTACGGCACTGTTACTACCTCCGATGCCAGCTTAAAGGTGACACAACTCTGTCTCCCTGTGCTGCCATTGTACGCTTTATATAGAACAGCAAGGTGGCATAAATTCTCACCTTGGAAAGGCAGTGTAAAAGAGGCTCTAGGCTTGATGCCTGCCAAGCTGCAGACCACTAAAGACCACTGTTTAAGACAAACAAACAACAAAACCAGCTGTGATTCAGCGAGTCATTGCTGTGTTTTCAGCGGCTTTTAAGCCACCAAACGTGGGTGTTTTGTGGTGACCTGTTGCTATTTTCCAGCAGGGATTGTGCCAACAGAAATGGGTATTTTAAGCCCAAATATGACCTTTTGCTAACCATTACCAAGTGGTTTTTCTGCCTAAACTTAACCACAAGTTAACCACAACGTTGTTGAAACATAAAGTTTCAAAGTATTCGCTACAAATGTAACGTATCCATGGTTTGCAGAACCGTACAATGCCAACATTTATTCTGGCGATTGGGTTGGCGATGTGTCAGGGAGCCTTTGTGCTCATGGTATAGTTAAGGGAGAAAGATGTTTTGTAATGAGGTTTTGGGGAATACTGATGAAATTATGACGTGCAGATTAAGATCATAGCTAAAGTTTAGAATACGTTTTTAAAAAGTTGTAAAGTCTTGTGTAAAACACTCACAAAATCAAAAATTAGTTTTAATTCAATAAACCTTCTTGGATGTGATGCCAGAGATGGTGAGGGAGTTAACAGGCAGCTCCATATACTGCAGCCACATGTTGGGCATTTAAATGGCTGTGGTAGCAGCGTGTATTTGTACATGCGTTTATGCGTATCAGTGTATCCATCCAGCCCTAATGCGGCCTCAAGGCTCAGGCTCTCTGGAAAGATCCAGAGGCCAAAAAGATAGTCATGGACAAAAAACAAAAACACACTCCAAACCACGCGTCATCCCAGTGAAATATGGTAATAATATAGGAGGAAGTTTACATTTGTAAAAATATGCGTTATTTGTCTTAGCTTTCGTTTATGACTGAGAGTCAGCCGTGATGAGGGAGACCATTTTCCGAAATGTTTCTGGAAGTGGACCACAGAGCAGCCAACACCCCTGTCTATCTTTAGAGTAGGGAATCCACCCAAGAGCTGTCAGTCGAGCCGCCAAATCCATGACTGCTAAAACTCTCCAGACCCCCGAACACTAACAGCATCGTTCATAGACATCCACCCGCCCACCATGCACACACACAGGCTCTGATACTGTTAGATGTGGAGGTGTTTGGTAGAAAAGAGTAAATAAATTAGGCCTCTGCATCATCAGCTGGGCTTACGTAAGAGCAGCTCGCCCACAGAAAGAAAAAAAATTAAAAACAACTTCTTTTTTTTCAAAAATGCTTGCAAAAGGAGGAAAGATTTATCTACTATGAAAGTTAACTCAATACCTAATTTTTCTTGGACTCCACCTTTGTTTTTCCAAGTGCTGGGAACTGTTCATAAAAAGGTCAAAGAAATAATGGTTTACAAAAAAAACCCAAGTTGCATTAAATTTGTGAAATAGAAAATTACTGCTGCTGAAAAAAAAAAGATTAATGACTCTGGCTGTGGGCTTTGTGGATCTCACTGGTGCTGTGGAGCGAAGCACTTAATAAATCACCGCTGTACATACAAGGAATTAATAGGGATGGTGTGTTTTCATGGTTTGTGTTGGTGCCAAATCTCAGAGAGCCTGATCTGGCCCCGGCTCTAATCTGTTTTTCAAGAGTCACCTTAGAAGCCTGCTGTTACCTCACTGTGCTCCTGATCCAAGCGGAGATCATTCCTCCTCTGAGAATAGTCTGTTTAAGATTAATTAACACATGGCGATAGACTGATAGATTGATAGATCGATCAGTATGTGGTTTAACTTGTACTTGTTCTCCGGGGGTGTTTCTAGGATCAGCACACACTGATATTTTAGGCAGATGTTTTTATTAAAAATGCTTTCTCATTCCAGTATAAAAAAAACATAATCTAAACAGCAAATACACATTTTCCAAAACATATTTGCTGTTGTAAAATACCAGTATATAAACATATTTTTAGGGGTTGTTTTTCTTGCAAATGTTATGCAAAATTTCAAGGAAAGTTAAATAGAAAAAATAAATGTGAATCACTGTCAGTTTCCATCACAGAGTGTGACACAAATGCTTTAAACAGACTGTGACATAGTTAAAGCTCTAACTCTTAAAGTGCTGGAAAGATGGGCTTTTCATAAAACTCAGCTGTCTGTGCAGTACAGACACAAATACTTTTGAAACTGGCGCTACATGACCGCAGAAAACACAGGAAAAGGGCTGTGGCATTTGTTTTTGCTCAAGAGATAGAAAACCTACAACTACCAGAGTGCACTGCGCCGCACTGAACCACTAAACCCTCCTGCTGGTAGGTTACATAATGCGAGCCTGGCCATTTTTCCACAAGAAATATGGCAACAAGCAATACAAGCAAAAACAAGCAATTTCATATTACAGTGAAAATTAAACTAAAATATGTTTCTGAACATTTTTTAGGTGAGAAATAGGTAGCGTACAGTGTTGGAAAGCTTACTTTAGAAATGTAATCGGTTACAGATTACTAGTTACCCTGTCAAAAATATAATAAATAATGTAACAACTTTAATTACTCCATTAAATTACATATTACATTTGACGACTTTTCGATTACTTTCCTAACAAATGTTTCAAAACAACAGAATGAATGTTATATTCTATAGGTCAGTGTTTCCCAGCTGGTCCAGCCATGGGGTCCAGATTTCTCCATAGTCATTACAGTTTAACATTAAGCGCCATACTTGCTTTTCGCTATATCATTGAGCTATGTTGCTGTCTCTGTCAAGTAGCTGTCCATTAGCTAACCCTAACCCTCAATCTACAGCAAGAAATGGCACGTCAAAAAAAAAGCTCTTTGTCGGAAATTCACTGTACTTAAAAATAAATTGTGTTTTTTACAAACTTGACACATTCGCGAGTCACCATTCAAAATGGACCAGCGACCCACCAGTTGGGAACCACTGCCCTAGGCAACACATTCTCACTCAGACCTCGTCACATATCATCGTTTGGCCATTGACTTTCCACGTAGACATCTGATGTGTAAGGTACCCTGGGTTTGTTGGTTCTGGGATGCTGTGTTCCATGCATAGTCTGTTTTCAAAATACACTTCTGTTTTTACAGGAAATGTACAGTTTGCATACAGTCTCTTTCAAAATAAATGCACTATGCCAGTACAGCACTGTGAATTGACATTTTTTTCCTTCAACAACAAATGCACGTGGTTATGTTTTGCCAACACATGTACGTGGTTGGGTTTAGAAAGACGAACAGGGTTTTGCTTTACAATCTTAAAGGAAGCGAAGACTCCTGGGTGAAAGTCTGTGGTTGTTGGACTACAAACTTTGTCAAATATACTTCGCTCAACTTCACCACACCACAGACTTTAAGGGCTGCAGCTGCTGCTGCTGGGGACGGATGGTGAGAATCCCCCAGCTGCACACACAGTGACAGGGCTAACTGTTAGCATCACACAGTTAATGTTACCTAACAGTTATTAACGAGTTTAAGGACAGAGTCAAGCCGTTCCAGTGTTGGAGTGAGTTTGTTTGAAATGTTTCACAGATGCTGCTGTGTTAGCTCATGTTTACCAGGCAGACTTTGAACTGACTGTCACCAGGAGAAGAGCAACTCCAAGTTTGGAGATGTGAGCAACAGAAATGTTGCAGATCTGGCAGGATGCTGGGACAGTCTAGGAACAGACCTCCAAAGTAAAAAGGATCAAACGCAGGTATTGTTTGACCGGAGATGTTTCGATACTACTTGCTACTTGGTAAGTTATTTTGGTTGATACTTTAATATATTAATTGATTTTATTTATTTTGTTTTTAATGTTTTGGAGATTCCTCTGCATACCACTAGAGGGAGTTTGTGTAACTATAGTTTGAGAACCAGTGCAGTAGATGGATTGGGAATAAATGTTGCAATGCACAATGCCAAATGAGCATTTTAAGTTCTAATTAATGTGAAAATTAGGGGGTTGTACCCCAGTTCACATATAAAATGGCTGACAGACTGCTGAAGCACAGTGAATCTGGCCTCCAATGGCTGTGTGTAGGTATGTACAGTGTGTGCTATGAGCTCATGGTCAAGCACAGCAGCACCCCCAAATCCCAAAATGTCCAAAAAGTAAATTGAGAAAACATTTTACAAAATGCTGTTGTATCTAAAGTGTAGGGCTGCCCCAGACTAAAAGTGTTCCTAGTTGACCAGTAGTCTTCATTTAGAGCCATTAGTCGACTAGTCACCCGCATGTTTACGATATTAATTTAATTATTGAATTACATGTTTCAGATGATACGCCATGTTTGTAGTCGACAAATGACAGGCAACATGTTGCTTCAACTTCCCACACTTAACATTTCCTGCCCGACATGTTATTAATTAGCCTGTGTAATAACCGCAGGTACCAGCCCTGTGAATTAATGTGACTCCTGTCTGACTGCTGAGCGTGGCCTCTTCCTGTGTCTGTCTTTCAAATCAAATTCACACATGGTCCAGTCATTTAGGTTTTTGATTTATTTTAAAAAGGTGCAGCTCCTAATACAGTTTCACGTTGTTGCTTTTTTTGTTTGTTTGTTTGTTTTTGTTTCGAGACCAATGAAATTCTGCCAACTTATGACACTTCTGGTCAACTAATGCTTGGACAAATATAAGGAGGCAGCCCTGCTAAAGTTTAATGATAATTTACCATATTATTTTGCTCAATTCAATTTCAATTGTGCTATGATTAGTTTGCTGCTAACTAGACTGACAGCAGGACTGGCAGGGATGGCTTAACCCATAGTGGAGCACCAGGGTAAAAATTAGTTTGGGACATTTTGATTATAATTTATTTAAGGATATTTACCTAGCATGTGTATTCACAGATAAACACATCAACAACAAGAGAGTGAACCAGTGTTGAGCTCATGAAAAAAAAAAGGTATTTTAAAAATTGTAATGTAACTTAAACTGTAATAGATTCCATATCAAACATGTTTAAGTATTATTGCAATCTACTTAATCTACTTGAAAACAGTGTGATTAAATCCCAGTGAATAAAGCCATACTTGCCACATGATTCAAGTCCTCTGAGAGTAAAGCATCTTTGTTTCAATGAAATATTTCATTGTCAATCTTAAACTAACACATATTCATCTTGATTACACATGTGGCTGTCTTTTTCAATGGAAAAACTGTGGCACAGATGATCTGTGGCAAAGTGTGTTTGCTGAGTCCACCTCTGGTTAGCAGTGTGGGCTGCAGAGTGCTGCGCAGTCAGCTCTGATTAGAATAAAGCAGAGATCACAGTGAAGCTGTCAGGCTGCATGTCTGCACCACTCTGATACTCAGACATCAGTCATAATCAAGAACAACTGCACAGAGTTAAAACTGCTGCTCACACTGTCATCAATGTCACGCTGTAAGTCACATTACAGTAGAACGCACAGATGGGAAGTCATAACTTCTATAATGTCGTTAGTGTATATTTCATTACCAGTATCAATGTGATGCCTTTAGTATTCTAGCAATGATAATAGAATGTTGGCCTATTTTTAATACATTGCTGAGCATACACTTTTTCAAACGTGTGAGTACTAAATGAACTCCCTCAAACCCTGTGTCCATTGTAAAGTGCATCAGATATTTATTTGTTTCAGCAAAAGAAAACGCACTTTGGCTGAGTTATAGGTAGACTTTAACCTGTCAATAAATGTACAGTTTTGACGTAAAAGAGAGAAGACCTGCAGACAGACACGACAGGAAGTCAGATAAGAAACATTTTACTTTTTAAATATTAATTTCCACATTTTTTTCCCCAAATCAAATGACCATCTTAGTGGACATCAGGCTGGTTTCTGTCATCAACAACCAGATATAATTGAGACTGACTGCATGAAAGTTTAATCCTGACTTTGAATTAAATAAATAAACTAAAGCTCTTTAAAAAAAAAAAAATTCTCAGAAGAAAATATACAAGACAAGTCAGGGAATCAGTGTACAAATATAGAATATAGCAACAATGGAGGCTCAAGGTCTACTTACTAGCTTTTTCCCGAGCTCACAAAATCCCATATTCCCCCCAGTCACAGGTATTATTTCTAATGAGGCAGCCAGGTTTGTCGGTTGTAAATAATAGCTTTATCAGTGTTTTAACAAAAAGTTTTATGCATTATTTATAAACTATAAACAAAAACAACTTAAGGCTTCTAGATTCTATTTTTTATTTTTTTTTTAAGAAAAAAGGATCCATTTGTTTTAACTTAAAACAGTTGGTTTGAGTCTGGGCTGCCTTGAAATTTTAGGTTGACTGAATTTTGTAATGATTCACCATGTCTTCTCAGATTCAGTCAACTTAAAAATGTAAGGCAGCCCAGACACTTACTGTTTTTAAGTAAAAACTAATTGTTAGAGTTCTTTATTGAGTGTAAAGATGAACCCTTTTTAGCGCTTTTCCATATTAACATCACTAACTGCAGACTTACATTTGTTGAAGAATGCCTGAGTAGTCAATCATCAACACCAGTGCCTCAGTAGATTATTTATTAACTATCAATATTACTTATCATACGAGTAAGAAAAAAAACAAACAGTAAAAATGTTTACAATGTTTGAATTCACCCACCACATTCAATGCTTGGGCAATGGGATGACAACTAAGCTGTCTCTGTGTCAACCTTACAAACTGTATTTGCTGAGGAAGGCCATGAAATGGGATTGGAAGCTGCAGACAAAGCTCCCAAGTGGCCCTTGTACTTTGATTTATTTATTTATTAATTTTGTTTAAATGTATTTGAGATGCCTGCTGATGAAATCAGTCAGTCTTTAAAGCTATTGAAGTATTATATTATGACCTGATGGCTTCCATGACCAGCGTTACTTGCTCTGTGGGTTTCAAGAAAGTCTAAGAAGCCCAATTATTCTGAAAGGCAGTGTCATGAATAACATTTTGAAAATAAAAATACATTAAATTTAAAAAATGCAGTAGAAACAATACATTGCTGTCCTACGCATTTGTCACACAGCTAAAACCCACTACAGTGTTAGTGATATTTTCCACCGTGTTATTTCTTCATGGGTGAAAAAACTGCAAAAAGCGGACCCTCAGGTCTGAAGGGGTTAACACAAACAGTTTTACAAGATCATAGAGAAATAAAATATTGTATCAAATTATGATTTAAATCAGGAAATATCTGATTACAGAGTACATTAACAAGAATAAGAATCTGGTGCCAAATTCCAGCACTGGACTGTTTTCCACATTTGCTGAAATGAGCATTCAGTCATAACTCACAAAGTATGGAGGCTGCGTTCCTGTCCCTGCGGCTATACGATCGGGACAGGATTGAAATCATTCATTTATTCGCTTCGTTACCGTTAAAAGTAAATCCCTGTATGTCCCGACCCAAACAGCTGCTGAGCCAGCTGTTAGTGCAACAATTTCAATAATCACCTCAGGTAATCATTTCTGACTTTGTTCCTTTTGGTTGTAGGTTTTCTTTTTATTATTATCATTATAATTATATGATAAATGAGAGAGTAGGGATTTTGTGAAACTGGTATTATATTCATCTGTACATATTGTTTAGTCTTGCCTTTCTTGCTTTTGTTTATTGTGTCACATAATGTAGGTTATTTGGACTTCCACGTGAGCTGAAATTCCACCCATAGAGAGGTGTGGAACTTAATATGGAGTTAGAATCTGACCATCACATCATTTTACAGCACAGTGACAAAGACTGAATTACAGCCCATCCAAAAAAGGCCGTATACTACATCCACACACTTGCCTGCTGATGGAAACAGCTCATAAAACCTTTAGTTTGATTGAAATTTCTGAAGCAAAGTGTGGGAAACAAATACCCAACCTTAAGCCCTAAAACAATTCCAAAATTGTGGCTTTCATCATAGTTTCACATGGTCCTCTAAATGCTGTTTTTCAGCTGAAAAAATAACATATGTAAGGACATATTTAATCCTTTGTATTTGTCTTGGCATGGAAACCTAAAAGATCAGAATATCTGTTAACTATCGGCTATAACAGCTCCAGTGCAAACACTCAAATGTTTTTAAACTTGCCAAGGTTGTATGAGGAACAGACATTAATAATGATCTTAATGTATGTTTAATTTTTATTCCTGCTGATTTACTATTTCTAAGCTATTTTTTTTCTATCATCCACCATAATACATGATCTAAACCCGGAACTTTTATCACAGAAGAACACAACAAAAACGACAGATGAAGGAAATCCAATCTTACAACATCCTCAGTGGGCAAGGGCACACAAGATTTTGGGGATTTCACCATACAAACAAAGCTACCCTTCCATATGGAATAACCCTCAGTTTAGGGAAAAGGGTATTCTTTCAGGTTGGCAAAAGGTGTATTTGGCATCAGTGACCTTAACAGAGTTGCACATTTATGTCATTTGAGGGCCTTAAAAAAACAATTTAGTTAGACTAATGAAGCAGATTTCTTAAAGTATTTACAGAATCATCTTCAAGAGTTTTTAAATTACACCCATACTCGACACTGCCTCAATATTGTACAAGAAAATGTCAAATATTCAAACTAAAATGTGTAAAAGCCCGAAACAAATGTGGCACAGGGACCTTGGTTGTGAGATTAGGGAAGATTTATGGCAGGATATGATTTCGATGCGAGGAGTGAGTTGATCCACCATAAAGTTGTACATAGATACTGTATTATTATTACACACCCCTGAAACTGTTTAAAATAGGTCTAACCCCAGACAATGAATGCTGGGAATGTAATAAAGAGGCGGGTATTCTTCTCCATGCTCTATGGGACTGTCCCATGGTATTACCTTTATGGAAGGTGGTATTGAAAAATCTGGAAAGGTTCAAATGAAAAAAAAAAAGCTCAAACAGCCTCTACCAGATCCCCATAGCTGCGTCTATTAGGGGACGAATCTCTTGTGCCACCAGGCTTTAATGAAGCACAGTTTGAACTGACAGTAACAGGCCTTACTGTAGCGGCCAGGCTTATTCTATGCAACTGTAAGAGTCCACATAACCTGGAGTTTACAGAGTGGCTACGACAGAGACGGCTGCCTTTGAAAAGATGATTGCCAACGTAAATACTATCCCAAATAAGACCAGCCAAATATGGCAGATTTTTCTGGCTCACATTAGAGATGAGACATCTTCGAGGGTGTGGAGGGTATTAGGGGACAGGATGTGTATGTATGTATATACTGTAGCATGTGCGTGTCTAAGAGCTATCGGGGCGCCAGGTTGGGTTCTTGTGGCTGCCTTTTAAGTTAGTTGTTTTTTTTGTTTGTTTGTTTGTTGTTGGGGGTTCTCGTGACTGTGAATCCTTTTATATTTATATAATTTGTATTGTTCTATTAAGTCTATAAAGTCAATATGTTAAAATGAATAAAACTTTAAATAAAAAACATGAGCTAAACCAGAATTTCTCACTGTCTTCAGTGTATGATTATTCCCATCTTCTATGTTAGTGAGGAGTTAAAAAGGCCTTTTACATTTGGGACTGTGAATATATATATGCTATAATGGAAAGGACAACACATACGGGCCTGATGCTTCTCGAGTGTTCCAGTGGAAAAATGTGGGGCACAACAGGTTAGACGGGCAGCACAGTGTGTTCAATGTCTGAGGTCCATCAGAGGCTTCTGACACTCAACACTGACATTCACACGCCATTTAAGGAGCAAATGAGCAGCTTTGACAATATGAAGACCAATTTACTTTATGAAATAGTGACAAGCGCCAAAACCTATAGTCTAATTATTCCATTATTCCATCTACAGAAAAGTAAGTGATAACAAAATGAGTCATTAAACAGCAGAGTAAGCTGGATATTAAACCAAATCAGTCTCTCCCATGAGGATTTGCTGCTGATTTTCAGACTAAATAAGAAGAAGTTTGTAGACAACAGTTTGACCCACTTTGTGTGACGCATAGTTGTCTTAATCTCTTTGGACACTTTAGGACTGATCAGTTGATCTAATGGAAAATAATCACTACTTGCAAGGCCGTAGCAAGAATTTTAGCAATAGTGAGGTCATCATGAGTCCCCCAAGCGCCACCGTCCACCCAGCAGAAAACTATGACACCAAAAGGGAAGATTTCTTGAATACTGATTGTTATTATTAATTTAATTTTTAACATTTTATTTCTCATGTTTTATTTTGCGCATGTTGTACTTATCAACATGAAGCCATCTTTCTCCAAACCATTGTTGAGGATGGAGGGGGGAATTTAAGTTGCTTTTGAAAAGATATATGAGGTCTTACAATACTGAAATCAGCTTATAAAACATCCAACGCACATGTTATTTGAAATTGTAGAATGTAACTACTGCCAAATTAACAAAAGCCCCAAATGGCATGGAAAAAACAACAACAGACATGTGGCACTTAGAATAAGTTATATTAATCTGCTATTATTTCTATTTTTGTTATTTGTTTTATTTTTTGGTCATTATTTGTAGAATGTAACTACCGCCAAAATTTGTATTTTATTGCAATTAGAATTTTAAAGAATTCAAACACGAGCTACCTTTCTAAAATCCTATGCCTTATATTTTTTGAATCTGTCCTTTCAGTATTACAGCCAAGTGACATCAGCATCTCTCCACCTCAAAGAAAAAGTCAGACAACATGGTGATGATGTTTCATTTATATTTTAATGAATACTCGCTGTCCTTTTACGTAGGTTTGCTTATTTTTGAAAAATAAAATAAGATAAAAATGCCGGCTTATTTTTCACATCAGCTGTATGGTGATGCTGCGCTCGGCCTCGGAGTGTTTTTACAGTCTCCACGTGTTTCCGCTGCGGCTGGCTGAGCGCACTGAACAATGCTACAACGGAAAAAAAAAATTACCAGAATTACAACATTTAATATCCACAAAAATGTCACATATAATATTACGATATATTCAGACATGTCAGTCAATCCTCCGGGCCTCACGTCATCTGGCGTGCGTAACATTACAAAAAAAAAAAAAACTTAAATTAAATATAAATAGCGGACACAGAATCCATAATAAAATGTAGATATGTACAACTGTGCAACATGGCAACACGTTTGATCACACCACCAGCATGCCGTCGAGTCCACACCACTTTCCACTATATGTACACACACATGTGGCCGCGTCAGGTCGCTTTTATTATCAGCTGTCCGAGTCCACCTCGCTTTTACTCTCCTCGGTTTTCTCCGCGGACGTTTTGGTGGATTTGTTCCATTTCTGAGAGTTTTCTGATTCCTCTGATGAAGACCTTTTCTGCCTCCTCCACTTCGCGCGTCTGTTTTTGAACCAAACCTACGTGTTGAAAACAAAGAACAGTTTTAATACCTAAGACTAAAGTTTCTCCTTCCTTTCATTTCATTTCATTTCTTTACTTTTTCAAAGCTTTGTTTTATTTTCTTGCCCGTAATGTTTGGTTAGATCTCAAGAGCCTAACTTCCATTTGTCGGTATTTGTTCCTTCGCATAATTAATCCCAAAATATGTCTCACGTGACGTCTATGCGGGATTTCACATACGTCAAGCCTCACTTTATATTTGTTTTATGACGCTCTACTATTTACATATTAAAACGTTGTTTTTTAATATCCATTGCCCGTATTGTTCAAAGATTGAAACATTGTGTGTTCATATGTATGTTTAGCCTGTAATGTTTCTTTTCTTCCCACAGCGCGTCAGTTCAATTCAGGCTTATTTATAAAGCCCAATATCACAAATCACAATTTGCCTCAGGGGGCATACGACATCCGTCTGTCCCTGGACCCTCACAGCACATAGGCTGAGGAAGAACTCCCTGAAAACACCCTTTAACGAAAAAAAGTCAGTTGTATTTATAAAGTCAAAAATCACACCTTTGTGTGAAAAATCGTCAGAGTGCATTATTGTTTTTTATTATATTTTTTTTTAAGAAAATCCAAAACAAAACATTATTCATACCATGAACTTTTATTTACTTTACTGACATTCTGCTGAGTTTTGCTCATTAATTTGATAATAATAATAATAATAATGATAATAATAATAATAATAATGATAATAATAATAATAATAATAATAATAATAATAATAATAACAATAATAATAATGATAATAATGGCGCTGTTAATTATTATTAGCAGCTGTATTATTATAATTATTACTTACTTATTACTTATTACTAGTTTGTTCACGTGGTTTTCCGTCGAAAATGTTATTTTTTTCATTTACTCAGAAAAATGTTAAATGAAAGCAGAGCTATTGTCTCGATGAATACGTCTCTGCTGTAAGTCATAAAACTGCACTGTGAGACACAACAAATCTACCACTGAAATGTCCTATCTGCTCCTGATCAGATGTCTAATTATGCACTTATTTTTAAAGTAAACTAAATGATGTCACATCCTTTTCGGGTTTTTTCTTGTTGCTGTTGGGTTTTTTTTTTTAAATGAACTTTATAGGCCAATAAATTAGGGACAGGGGCGGGACAAAAATCCTGGCCGCCTATAATAATAAAATGATAAAAAAAAAATAAAAATCTTGATAATAACCAAAAATATAGGTCCGTGGTTATTACCTAAATTGTGTAAAAGTCCATATCAAAGACTACAATAAGGGGACCAATAATAGAAATTAAAACTATGCTAATACTACAACTACCAATAATAATAATAATGATAATAATGATAATAATAACAATAATCTGTCAACTACATTTGTCATCTGTTAAAAAGACTACAATTGTTAGTCTATCTCTGGTGCATAACATCTTTGTGTCTGTAATGAAATCTGCTTGTTTTACAAGAAGAAACCAAACTATTAGAATTATTATATCAAATGAGAGAAACTGAATGTTGTTTTCCCTGTTTTGACTTTTTTTTAAATATATAATGAGAATCAGTGCAGTGAATGAATAAAAAAAAGCAACTGTGTGAAAAGTCAAAGCGGCTCTGACCTCGACCTTCTCCTCCCGGAGGTGGACCTTGCGGGCCAGCTGCTCTCGGGTGCCGACGTCCGGGTACTTGGTCTCTTGGAAGAGGCCTTCCAGAGCCTCCAGCTGCTCGTCCGTGAAAATGGTGCGGTGCCTCCGCTTCCTGCGGCAATGCAGCTGGTTGAGGAGCTGCAGCTCGGTCCGCGACAGGCTGCCCATGTTCATGTAGGACATCATCTGGTGCGGGACTGGAGAGATAAGCACCGAGCCCGGGCTCTCGTAGCCTGCATGGCGGAGGGACGAAGAAATATCACGCACGAGTGAGTTGAATGGTTGGAACAATCAAACTGCCGCAGTCTATATACAAACATATAAACAGTGCTCGTGCGTAATGAGGCTAATTGGAAGCTCTGGCTTCGGTTGTGTACGATCAGATTACAGCTGGTGCGTAAAATAGCGCACTTGAGCTTTATCTTTTTATGTTAATATTTTTGCTCATGCATTAAATATAGCAAACTCTGTATCTTTAACTGTGTGCAGACATATTCCCCAGTTTGAAACAGTTTCTCCCCCTGTACACACAGCTGTGTTAAGCATAAAGCAACAAGTTGGAAACGGGTTTCCACATTAAACCCGCACCAGCACTGGGTCATCAAACGAACAAGATGAAGACATCACACATTTATTTGACATCAGATTTGTTTCATTTAATATTTCATATTTGCAAGTGTCTCAATCGGTTTCTGTGTAAATGTGCAGAATGTAGTATATGTGGAAATTAACGTTGCAATTCGTGATTTTACGCATAAGATTAAAAATTAAAATTTTTGTCTGTGCGAGGAAATTTGTCACGAAAACAGATTATCAACCATCATGTGTTACACAAACTGTTGGGAATCGGCCCTTTGAATAACATATTGTCTTCGAAATTTGGGCTCAGACTGAGACCTGGTACAGCGAATAAAGCACACACTGTCTGCAGAAATATCACTTTTTATATTTAATTAATGTTAATGTTGCTTAAAAAACGACCGATCTTTCATTTAAAAACAAACAGAAAAAAAATCCTGCATAACTCCTTGAGTAAAGAGCTCACACTTAAATTTAAGCTGACAACTATCAAAAGAGCATGAGTTTGGTTATCCTACCTGCCGGGATGCAGGGGCACTGCTGCGGGCTGAGACCGGGCACAGAGCCGCAGCACGGCGGCGCTCCTCCGGCGCCCTGGACGTGTAGCTGTCCGTAGTAGTAGCCGTTATATCCTATCCTGGTCCCGTTCACAGACTGAACACCGGGGGGGGAGGGCCCGCATGTGGCCGAGTACAGTCCGTTGTAGTCGGTATAGATAGAGTCCGTAAGGCCGGCGGACAGCACCACCGGCCCGCTCCGGTGCAGCAGCAGCGGCTCCTTGCAGCTCGGCCGGCCGGACAGGATGCTGTCTATACTGAACATCCCGGCGGGCATCACACCGGTGCGCGGCGGCTCGGAAACGGGAAAACTTGGGAAAGTGGGAAAAAAAAGCTTGGTGAAAGTAAAAGTCCTGGACTGAAAGATTTCTGTGCTCCGTGGACAAAGGTTCTCCTAAATCTGCGCCATGGTGACTCTGGAGGGTACTTTTCTTCCGTGCATGCGCGACTCCGCGGGTTCGTGTCGAGGATGCGGACTGGTGGTTTTAATAGGACCGACTGAGAGCAGGGCTGCTTTTATACCCCGCTGACGTCACGGTGGAGCGGCTGCTCTGGGATCAGCTGCTGCAACTCGCGGTGTGAACGGTCACATATCTGTGTATTGAGAATTAATTCAATTAAGATAATCCGCACTGTTTGCAGACTTCAGGAACTCTGTTGTTGGGGCACAGAGGGTCTTCTCTAGAGTAATCCGATTATTTCCTTGTCAGTGAAGGCATCATAATCTATGGAACACATTTACATTAGTATTTACAGTCAGGGGGCGGATAGGGCCTCTTCCACCGATTATAAAGTCAGAGTCAAACCTTAAAAACGACACCAAAATAAAGAAATGCATTTTTATGTTCAGAATATTTAATCGTACCGAGTCAGGAGGGTTACAGGGTTGTTGTTTTTTAATTTTTTTAAAATATTGTTGGTAGGTTTTGAGGGGGAAAACAGGTTTTGTAAAGCAATTCTTTTGTGCGAAAAAGTGGTGAAGTAAGTTAAATGCTATTATTAATTTATGAATTTCAAATCGTTTGGCAACTTCAAGTCTATCATTAGGTACAGAAACTTTTTAATTAAAATGTATTGATGCGGTTATAAATGTGCCGTAGGCCTCAGGAAATTTACGCGTGGAGACGTTTTTTTATTAGTCATGATTATTATTAAATAATCACTTATTTTTAATGGAGTGTTACAGATGTGTAAACACTCCCAAGTCATGCGATTATGCTGCTAGCTGAAGTTAATAAAATAACCTGTTGACCTGTGTGTGGGCAACATGTGTGTAAAGGTGCAGTAAAACTGTAATCAAGGCTTTTATTTGTTTTCCGCTTCCCTTCCCTACATGAGTAAATGAATATTAACCGTGTTTCCATGTCGGACCGAAACCACTGAGCATTATATCTGGGATTCATCTCATTATCCACCGTCCGCTCGCTTCTCCGCGGGGAGCAGATCAGCGCGTTTCCTCCCCGGCAGCAGCTCCCTCTCTGCGGGTCAACACCGCCGAACATTTCCCCCCTGACCGGGATAAGATAACGACCCATTATCGCCTCCATTCAGCCTGGAAAAAGAGTACTTATTGCATATTTACACCGCTAATCAACATGCGCTGAGTGGTCGAGTTTGTCTGTGTGTGTCTGTGTGTGTGTTTGGGGGTGGCTGCTGTGGAGGAACGTGGATTCCCAGTTCAGACCTTAATGGGACTCGCTGATTGTATTTAACACTCAGTGGGGTCTTAACACATGCTCACGTCAGGCTGACAGATAAGTTTGTGATTTGGAAATGTGCCGTTTAGATATGGCAGATGATTAGAGCGGTGCGGACACAGAGTTAGAGCTCTGTTTGAAGCTTATTGTCCTCCACTAATGCGTTAAAGCAACTGATTTCAATCAGCTCTACAGATGAATTCCACCTACTTGTTTGCCCGCACGAAAATATGACTTTTATTAGTTTTGCATGGTATTTTTAAATTGTGGATAAAACATATTAATCCCGCATAAACGTCAGCTACAACACATTAAACAGAGTTGGTTCTAAGAGACAGAAAGAAGGCATTTAAACATGTTTGCCACCCAGTATGTTTCGATTGAAGTATTAACTTATTTCCCTGAAAGGGTTCTTAACATGGACTTGAATATATAGGCCTAGTTGTTGTTGGTTTTTTGTTTGTTCTTCTTTTGCGAGATTGGTCGCATCTGATAATGTATCAATTTAAAAAAGTAATCGCCACCACCTTCCACACCCAGAGTCTATCTGATGGGCACATATGAAACAGGAGTTTTGAGGGTCTTCAGCCAAATAAGTTTGAGCATCAATTTCCTGCATTCTGCTAAATGTGTATACACCATTTTGTGCTTTTTCTGAATTAATTTACAGTTTAAAACGTCTTTAATTTGGTCAAAATAAAAGGGTACAAGGGGCTACAAATGCACACGTTTCAAATATTTAGGGGGTCATGGCCCCTGCGTCCCCCCAAAAATCTACACCTATGAACCATGTGGGTTTAAAAAAAAAAGAAGGTGAAAACAGGCACATGCAATTTCACAGGTGTGTTAGAACATACATGATGATTTCTTTACCAATTCAATATTTTGTTCTACTTCCCATTAAGAACCTGTCTCCATTTACTGTGTTTTCACCCTGTGGAACATCAGGCAGCTGTTGCTTTTGCTCATGACAGAGACGGGCTTTCACATTCCCTGCACTGCACTCTGATTTTGCAAATGATATAGCCTGCCGATGTCTGTATGGCTACCTGTAACTCCTCTACTTGCTCCCTATTCCACTTCACTACACGTTTTCTTTACAAACATAGATAGCACATATGGATTGTTCTTCATTTAAGAAAGATCTGATTCTATATAGGCCAAGAATTTGTATTTCCTTTGTGTTGACTCAGTGGTTAAATGTATAAGATGGATCCACTCACTGTCACTATCCTCAGCAGGACTTGATTTGATTGGATTTTAGCTCGTCTTCCATGAGTCCACATTAAAAACAATTAAGCATAGAAGTCAGTCTTTCCATTTAAGTTTTTATTTTTTTTTAATTTAAACTGAGTTTTGGATTTTTTAAATGAATGCAATAGAATGTTGTCTCACATGCTCTACTAATGTGGGCCTTCCCATTATAATACATAGTTCACTCACTCCTTTTAAAACCTATCCCCACCTCAGCCACTCCATCATTGCTCTTTCACCCTTTAACCATTGAGCAGGGTCATTGTTTTACCTCATATATACATCTCCATCACTGATATACATCACAATCCTGTCTTGGAGCAACAAATAGAAAATATCCATTTAAAATTTAATTTCAAAATAAAATGTCTTAAAACTAGGTGTGGGAATCACCAGAGGCCCCTGATACAATATTATTATGATACTTTTATGTGTTTGTAAACTCGACAGCATTGAAAATGAGGGTAACCTCAGTGTCCATTCGAAAATAAATAAAGGTGAGATATATTATTGCGATTTTAAATGTTTTGCAGTATCCTGAGTATTGCGATAACATCACGACAACATATTGTGATATGTCTGAAGGGCAGGGGCCCGAAACGTAACACATGAATAAATTGTTCAAGGAGCAGCTTCTGGTGTGCGGACTTTATCTTTTATAACATATTGTGATATATCATAATCATAAAGGATTTATTGTCAAGTAGGTTTTCACTTATGAGGAATTTTCTTTGGTTTTTGGTGCATACATTAAACATATTACAAGGAATAAGGCAAAATGTTGCAACACTCAAGAAATTAAATATAGAATTAAAAAAGATGTACAATTAAAAAAAATTGAGTCAGACCCTTTGAAAAAGTCTTATAACATGACAAGTGTATGCAGTGCTTCTGGCTGCATATTACTGTGATTTGGCAGTATACTCCTGTAAAATTATTATATTTAACGGTAACCTCACAGTTAAAGCTCATAACATTACTGATATAACAGTGTGTTCCTGTAAATTACTGAATTTAAATGTAACTTCACAGTTTATGTATATTGGATCACTGTGATTTAGCAGTGTTTTTCTGTAAAATTACTGTATTTACCTGCAAGAATTTCAAAGTAAAATCCTGAATTTGGTTAAATATAACAGAAACAGCCTGTGAGGAGATAATAATGTAACTTAATGTGAAATATCATAGTTACATATTGTTACTTCCTGGAAATAATTTGCAGTGTACTTCTTTAGAGAGGCATGCAAATGCTCATGGTTTTCCCCAGTATATTTCTCAATCCAAAATGCAATATGATATTGATTCAGCAGAAACATGTCATCACATATTATGCGTATTTTATTAAAACTGAAATACTTGTATATGGGGAGGGTTAACCTTAACCCCAAAGGCAAGAGTATTCAACAGAATATAGAATCAGTATTCTAAACTCAGCAGCTGCAGCCTTTAGCTTATGGTTATTTATTTATACATGTTTAGCAATATGAAAAGCAAATCAGGATTTTTAGGTTTAAAATTACATTTAAATTTCTTTAGTCCAGCTCAGATCATTTACAGGCGGATTAAATTTGAATGTGACACTTTTTTTTTTGGTGTGTAATGGCACACATGGATGACTTTTTCTCCTGTCCTGGGTGCATGAATGTGATAGAAGCCTCGCTTGTTGTTGCCTTTTCATATGGAAACATGCTCTTCTTGCTGAAAAGCCTTTTCTGTAATACAGTCACACTGTGATTCCAGCCCAGTGGAGAGTGGGAGAGAGAAAAAAAGGGGCCATATGCTGTTATTATTTTCACATTTATTTCTATATTTCTACCTCCAAGTGGCAGTGAAAGGAGCGAGTCAAAAGGGATTGCTATAAAACGAAACGTCCATTTGAAAATAAAAGCTGTGGAAAAGCGGTGTGAAGGCAGCACTTATAGGTGAATAGAAGCGTCAATCAGGCTGCTGATGGAGGCTGAAGACTCACAAAGCTACAATAGCCGATGCATCTTTATATATCAGAGCCCTGATCTGTAAAACCTGGTTAAATACGGCAAATAAAACAGGGAGACTTGGTAATGCATCCTTCAGAGAGGGGATAAATACATGGTGAGGGCCGTCCAGGCTTTCACACTGATGTCCTCTTACATTTGACTCCAGGAGAAACTAGCATCTGCATAATTTACATCATCACAACATCAGAAAGACGGATAGATAGATAGATAGATAGATAGATAGACAGACAGACAGACAGACAGACAGACAGACAGACAGACAGACAGACAGACAGACAGATAGATAGATAGATAGATAGATAGATAGATAGATAGATAGATAGATAGATAGATTTTGTTATGCTCATATGAGGAATTTATTCTTGTACTTATGACCTCTTATAATTCGTCATAGGGAAGATAATAATTGGAGCCACATGTCTGAGATAGGGCAGAGTGGATTCACTTTAACACTAACTTCTTCCAATCAGAAACAAGTTTGAGTGGTGTCACTCAGCCTCTTAATACAGGATCATAATGCTTAAGTGCTCTTCAGACAGCTGAGCAGCGCCTGAATCGCCCCACAAAAACTTCTGTGCGTCTTTAGTCTCAGCTCGATGGATCGTCCAATCTCAATCTCTCTCTTATTTTTGGCACTCTGCTGTACACATGGTTGTTGTGTGACAAATGAAAATGAGAGATTTGGAGAAAGTTCAGTTCAATTGAATTTTTTTAATAAAGCCCAATATCACAAATCACAATTTGCCTCAGAGGGCTTTACAACATACAACATCCCTCTGTCCTTGGACCTTCATAGCAGATAAGGAAAAACTCTGCCCCCACAAAGACTCAGAGGAAAAAGTTGAGTTAGTAACAAGCATTAATGGGACCTGAATGTTAACAAACAGAAAGAGGAGGAAGAGAGAGGAGCTCAGGAAGTCCCCCAGCAGACTAGTGGTGCTCCTCAAAGTCAGGGATGGATTCTTAAATGGCTACATTTCAAGGAGGCTATGTCATTGAAATTCATCCTGCTGAAGGCCTGTTCCAATTTCAAGGATCTGTCAAATTCTACCGACTACTAAGTCCTTCTTTCAGAGAATCCTCAAGGATGAATGTGTGTATCCTCAGCGGCATGAAGTACCCATAATTCTTGGCGTACAATTTGCCAGATTTGAAGGCAGGGCCTCTTTAATGATGCACACCCAAGCACTCGCTAGCCTGTTCCAGTGTGTGTTCAATGAATGCTAGGAAGGAGTCTTGCCTGGCCTCCGTAGGACCTGACTTGGACGGACCTGTCCTACCAAGGATGCATCCTTGACTATGAGAAGAACCCTAGGCCTATATGAGCCTAATTAGGGGCTGGTCCAAGGTAATCCTGAGCCAGCCCTAACTATAAGCTTTATGAAAGAGGAAAGTCTAAAGTCTACTCTTAAATGTAGGGACGGTGTCTGCCCCAAAACCCTGCCTACTTTCACACCTCCACACACATCTGGCCAATGCCTGCATGAAACTGGGCCATTTACTTGAATAGACTGACAATGTCTGGAGTTGCCCTTTTTTCACATGTAGCACACAACAGGAGATTGTCAGACACGTTTTCACCTACTGGAAGTACTCTGTTTGGTTTTGGTGAGGGGTGGTGCCTAGGTAGAGCATGCAGGAGACTGGACATGAAGTAGTGTTTCATTTTCGTAGCCGGTCCATGATCTCTTGAGTTTGTCTCGTAATTTCAATGTCGGTCCTTACCAACAGAAGTTCCCCAAATTCGTCATCTCTCCAGTGAGACATTTTCATCAGTGTCTTTGTATAATGAGCCTTCTCTTTCAGCTCATTTGTTGTATTCTTCAGAGTTCATGCTAGTCGCATGTTAGTAATGTCATCATCAACATATCCACTTACTCGCTGTGAAAGAAAAAAACAAAGTCAAACATAGCATCCACCAATTATGACTGGGGATTTTATGTGTTGATAGCTAAGCATCAATAATTTTTTATGGGGCATACTGAGACAAATAAGGACATATGATGTAGGTGGGAAACAAAGGTAAGTCTTGATAGGGGCCATGTTCATTTTTGCCCTGGGGCCCCTTAGCAGCATGCAATTAGCCCAAACCTCTGTTGGAGGGTCCCAGGGCACCTACCCTGGCAATTTCTTTATGTATTTATTCTATAAACAAGCTCTAGTTTGATGCTTTATTTTTATGCAATCTGGCACTTTATTTACATTCAAAGTAGCTACAAAAAAATAAAATAAAATTGGGAATTAGACAATTGTCAGCGGGCCACCAGGCACCCTATCAAGGGCCAGATTTGGCCCGCAGGCCGTAAGTTGAGCATTACTGTTGTAGAAAATGGAATGTTTGTAATAGTAAAAAAAATAATGCAGTTCTCAATGGGGAAAGCAAACTTAGAAATTCAGACTTAAACTGTCACTTTTGACCAATCACAAGTATTATTCAGCAGCTAAAAAAGACCTGTTTTATACATATTCCACTGCTTATAAAGACAGTATGTTTCCAAAGAACAAAAGCTTTAGAACATTTTTTTACTGTGTAAAACTTTGGGAAATGTAAATAAAGACACCAACCATGAGCGTCCGTTGTTTTAACAAGAAAAAAATTCTTGGTAGCAGAATACACACTATTTGTGATCAACAGTGTAATTTTTCTATCTCCTTATGCGCGAGTAATCTCAAAAGTGAAACAGTGAAAACGCTGCCATGAAACGCAGGCTGCCTGGCCCATTTCCTCTCACCTGACACAGTCCAGTTTCCAGCTAAACAAACAGAGGCAGCAGTCAGTCAGCCTCTGTTCACTGCTGGGCCTGATAACCAGCTAATCTCCTCATCACTGCGGCATGATGGGGACTGTCAAGTCCGAGGGGGGGTACTGTGTGGAAATGTGTGGGGTTTTGTGGAGGTCAGGGCTGTGTGTTGGACTTTCTCATACAGATCTGATTCAGAAAAATTTTTAAGAGAAGGGATTCAAACCAGGGTAAAATTGGCATACAGCAGTGTTTGATTTATAATGTATTAATAGTTAATGATTACCTGATTTAAAAAGCACAGCCTAAACTGATGAATATAAACATTACAAAGCAGCAAAGATATTTCTGTAATATCATGTGGTGTTTTGTTATTACTGCCAGTACTACACACAGTACTTTCACATCATTATCACTGTCAGTATTACCATTATTTTTACTATCAGGATTACTGCTACAACTGTAATACCACTGTTTTTATATTAACTATATTCACTATCAATTTTACTATTGCTGTTGCCATCGTTTTTACTATTACTTTGACCATCAGCAGTACTATTTATTTTAGTTTTACTCTCATTGTTGTTAATTACTACAATTCTTTTTGCAATTATTGTAATTTTCTTTACTATCACTACCACATTACAGTTCCTGTCTCACCATTACTAAACTTTTTTTCTGTTTCTGTCACTCTCACTATTAACATCACTGTAATTTCTTCTATTACTATTACAACTATTATCACTAATATCACTTATTATCGCAATGGCTATTACTGTTTCTAGGCTGGTAATCATTTTGAGCCAAATGCCATCATGATAAACTGTATTAAACAATGTCAATTACAGTTATTTAAAAGGAAAATGAATGAATATCGAATCTTTAAAATCTGCTAAATACTTAGTAGCATCAACATTATAATTATAAGGAAAGGGATATAAAAGTTGGAAAGTTTAAAGCTATAAAAATACTTTTTATTGTGGTTGATTAAAGAGGAGAACAAACCACTAACTGGGCTGGATTAACTCTTGTTAATGTTTGATCAAGTGTGTGTGTGTGTGTGTGTGATAGACATACACAGTTACACATGCAGACTGGTGCAGTGCCAGACAGGCCTGTGAGTGTGTATTTACTTCCTGTATATTTGAAAAGAGACACACAGAACTCTATGAATAGACCCCTTTCAATCCCATCTTTCATTTCACACACACACACACACACACACACACACACACACACACACACACAGGTTTGTCATTCTATATTGTGTGAGGACCCTTATTGACATGATGTATTCCCTCTCCCATATACCCCTTTTCCACCAAAATTAGCGCATGTACTCCGTTTTTTTAAAGACAGAAAATCCCGCTAAACATAGGCTATAGACCTATAGTTCCACTGACAGTAGACCAGAGCTGTGTACACAGCTCTGCAGCAGATGACTATGCCTTTCTGTGTTTGAGTGGGTTTTTCTGATGTGCCACATTTCACGTCACAGACAGGCCAGAAAACAGGTTAGTAAACAGCAGAAAGCAGTTTGGGGCCTGTGAAGACTTTATGACGATAACTTCTTTTTATACGTCTCTTACTTATTCAATCTGTCTCTCAAAGTCGGCGCAGACTAATGAGTGCTGCTTGGGTGGGGATGGACAGTATTTTGTCATGGCATGTCATTGCCATTGTCATTGCATCTTTCCAGTTAAGGAGCTAAAATTAGTGTGTTCACCCAGGTGTTTTCATCAATGCCAATCAGAGCCAGAGCTGATCAATACCTGTGACTTCTGACAGCTGAGTCATTTGACTAGGGTGTGAATGCGGATTGTAACCCTGCCCATTACATTAAAAAGCCAAATGTTAGTGGTGTAAGCAGGTTTTTTGTACAGTGGGAAAGGGACTTTAGGGAATGTACTATGTCACCTTACGCCTAACCATGTCAACTAAATGCCTAAAGGCCCATTTATGCTCCCTTTACGTACGAAAATGTATACGTCCGTTTCAAACGATGTTACCGTCACTGCCCACATACTTCCATGCGTCACGCTGGCATGGATGTTGACCAATATATCCACCAGGAGGCAGCCTAGCGTCAAAAGTATATGACAACAACAAACTCAAAAACAAACATGGCGACTGTGGAGGAGATATTGATAATGTACCTCTTGCATAAAAGACAAAAACAGAGGCAGCGTTGTAGGAGGCGGTGGTCCGTGAGGCCGTTAAATACATCGCGACTGGAGGACGGAGAATTCTTTTCTCTAGTACTGCCGATGAGAGAAATTGAATTGTTATTTCTTCTTCGTGTCTCACTAGAGCTACGTATCGGGTAGTGACAGCAACACTGCCCCCACAGTTTCCGGTGGTACTGCTCCGTTTGGCCCCCATCCGTAAGCTTTATGGAAACGTGCAGAAATACGGATGAAATGAACGTGGAGCACGGACAGAAGGCTCCGTCTGTATCCGGATCCGTATTTAACGTTGAGGATAAATGGGCCTTAACCCTAACCCTTGCCTAAACCTAATTCTAACCTTAAACCAAAACGTCCTAAATGCAGTGGTTTACAATTAAGCTGATTCACACAGAGTTAACGTGCATGTGTGTGCGTGCATGTGTGTGTGTATGTGCGTGCACACACACACACACACACACACACACATACACACACACACTACAGCCATCCATATTTATTGCACATGTCAGATATTCTTGCCGGATCAGGCTGGGCTGTGTTCTGTGTCAACGATGAAACCCATGTGTTGCTCAGAACCGTTTGCTGCAGTTCAAGGAGGCTGCCCCCTCACCCCCCCCATCATCATTCCCATCACTACCCCATGAAAGCCGTCTGGTTCTCAAACAAAACCACAAAGTGCCTGTAACCTGACCACACATTTAATATTTGCCTCACACATCAAAGGGCACGAATCACAAAATGTAGTTTTTGTTCAGCAGTCATGTACTTCACACAAGCTTCACTAAGTTGTAAACGTTTTAATCCTTGCACAGGAAGACCTCTGCTCACTGCAAAAAAAAAAATGGCACTGATGAAATACTCTTTCATGCTTCTTCTATGAGACACGGACAAAGTGGAATATACTTTTTTTCTGCGGCCTTCCTGTCATGCTGCATGAGGTGAAATCATAAAAGCCATAAGATCAGTCTTCATCACAAAGGTAAGCTGAATCAGTTAATGCATGTGTTATAACGAAACCTGTTAATTATTGCAAATAATACTAATAACAGAGCAAGGGTCGAATGAAGAATGCAGTGATCTGGCTTTGGTGGCGCCTAGTGGCAGTAGCAAAGATGACACTGAAAGAAACACAAACTGAAGCGACGTTAAACTGTCTAGAAAAAAAAGCATACTATCAAAATAATTTGACAGACACTGTGATCACATGTTTAAAATTTACACATTACCATTCCTGTAAAATTCACCTAAATTAATCCCAAAACACCCATCCAAGTCATACCCTAAGTAAACTGAAAGCTGTTCTTGTTCCATTTGTAGTACATGTGCATGTGTATTCTCATATAAAAGGTGACATTCTGAATTTTATTCTCAAGCAGTCAGACTCATTGTAAGTGCCTCTGTCATTGAGTTATATAAGTTTCAACATGCAGAAATAAAAGTTTTATTTTTTATTTTTACCTGTATATTTTCTTTAAAAAAATATGCTGCAGATGACTAGAACTGGTAGGTATTAGCTGGAAAACACAATGGGATCATAGCATGAAACACGTAGTCCACATTCAAAGCAGATAACAATACCACAACAAACAAACATTTTACAAATGTTTTTCTAAGGTTTTGTCCAGCCACTTTCAAAAAAGAGAGTAAAACAATTGAATTGATGCAACAGCAGCAGCGCTGCCAGGTGTACGCTAATTATCGTATTTGTACGATAATTTGGCCCTCTGTACGATGTACGATCAATAATCCCAAAAAAGGCCAAATGTACGATATTTTGACCATTTTATGAATGTGTGGTTGTAATCAGTATGCCGGAGTTTTTTTTGTGAGCCCTGAAGGCATCTGTTCCCATGTGACATGTTTCCAGTCAATCGCACTTTGCTTAACGTGAGATACGGGTGACGTTTGTCTCTGAACAATGGGCATGATTGGCTGAATGGTCAGCTGTACCTGCCCCACGAGGCGCTAGGACCCGTCAGGAAGTCGAGTGAGAATGAGATTCAAAACAGAAGAAGAAGAAGAGAAAAAAACAGAAGCAAGGAAAATGGGAAAAAAGTAAACATTTGCCTAGAGCACATCAGTAGGATTGTTATTTTGGTTATGACGGATGTGCGATAATTTCCTTCAAAATACGATAATTTTGAGTCTCTGGTATGATAATCCTACATTTCCCACCTGGCAACGCTGAACAGCAGTTGGTCTCACTCTGTAGCGACTTCAAAGAATAAAGGAGTCACTGAGGGACTGAGGTTGGGCCTGACTTCACAAAAGAATCCACTGAGACTTCTAAAATAAGTAACAAAAAAAGATGATCAACTCATGATAAAGTGCACAAACTCATAATCAATCAATCAATCAATCAATCAATTTTATTTATAAAGCCCAATATCACAAATCACAATTTGCCTCACAGGGCTTTACAGCATACGACATCCCTCTGTCCTTATGACCCTCACAGCTGATCAGGAAAAACTCCCCAAAAAAACCTTTAACGGGGAAAAAAAACCTTATCAAAGTAATCACAGTGATCAAAAAAAAAAATAGCGGTCAACAAAAAATATGTGACCCGCTATCCCCCTACTCAATATGACCACTTAATAGAAAAATAAAAAAAATCAATATATCATAGCCAAAAACAAACAAGACCAAATAGTAACAATATCAATATCCAGTCCCCTTATTTCTAATAGAATAAACATCTTTTAATTAATTCCTGGCTCCTGCACACTCCAAAGGTGTCGAAAGCCCTGTGAGGCAAATTGTGATTTGTGATATTGGGCTTTATAAATAAAATTGATTGAAATTGATTGAATTGAATTGAAAACCGGCACGTCGTCAGTGACTTCCGGTGTCAAACACTGATGAAAAAAGTCGTTTTTTCACACTGGTTGCCATTATTGTGTAATGATGCCTGGCGTCGTCAGGGGGAAATGCAGCAGGACAACAACCAAAGTGAAGGCAGCGGAAGTCTGAGTAGGGCAGGGGAGAGGGGTGCTGGATGGGTCCAACAACCACCAACTTTCACCCAGAAGACCCCTCTTCACTTCCTGTAAAACTGTAAAGCCAAACCCTGTTCTTCTTTCCTAAACCCAACCATGTGCATGTGTTGGCAAAAAATAATCATGTGTGTTTATTGTTGAAGGTAAAAAACATCAATGTGCACTGTTGTATTGATGAATTGCATTTATTTTGAAAGAGACTGTATGCAAACTGTACATTTCCTGTGAAAACGGAAGTGTATTTTGAAAATAGACAATGCATGTAACAGGCTGACATGGTGTCTGAGAATGTCAACAATCAACTCACCCAGGGTACCTTGCACGTCAAATCTCTACGTGGAAAGTCCATGACCAAACGTTGCTATGTGACGAGGTCAGAGTGAAAATGTGTTGTTTGTGGATATCTATGGATGTAACAATGTGTTTGGATTAAATATTTCACTGGGATTAGATTGTCTGCACCTTTAGGAGTGTATGAGGACCATTTTTGTTAGAATAGTATTGATCTGTGGATTATGATAAGGTAATATTATAAGAGTTTGGTTGTTTGTTGACTGGCTGACAGAAGCATTTATTGTACCCGCTGTGGTGGATGTATCTTGAAATGGTCCACATCAGTCGAACCGCAAGGAGTGTAGATTTCTAATGATAGGTATTATCAGTTTGTTGTCTTGAAGGCAGCTCTTTAAGTTCCACGTGCACTTTTATTTGTTTGCAATTTGATTTTGTTTCTGGTTAAAAATAAGAACTGGAGTCTTACTTTAATGTTTAAGTTGTAAAATGCAGCGTTTTGTTTATTAAATTAGTGTTTTATTTCTTGAAACATAGTGACGTCACATCCTGTTAGGTCATTTTCTTATCTGCTACTTCCTATTTACCTGGTCCTGCCATGAGACACATGTGCTGCGTGCTCCTGGAGCAAAACATCTTAATCCACTTGCAATGCCGTAAGTTGATTTGTATGATTTTAGGAATGTTAAGAAGTATATATTAGACGCTATTTGTTAAAAATGCTTTCTGATAAGTTAGTTAAAAACACGTTTATTTATATTTTTGTGCAATGCAAAGTTAGTTAAAAACACAAATGCATAATACTTTTGTATTGTTTTTATTTACAGTTTTCACCTTTGTCATTGAGGAAGCCTGTCAGTAAATGGTCAAACTTATTGTCTTCATTGGCATCGGTTTACCTTTCTGTTTAGTCAGAGTTCCGTACACCCTGCACGAGAACACTACAATGAGTAAACCACTTTAACACACACACAGCAGTTGTTCACATGTCATAATCATCTCATAAAGCATGCAAGGCTTTTAATAAAAACAACATTATGAAAAATGTATTTAAAATAGTCAGCACATCCAAATTTATATTTGTTAGAAAAAAACACAAGTTACTTACATTACTGTGTAGTAGTGACCAACGCTATAAACCAATAACCAAAGCTTGACTGGCTCCAGTCAGATGGCTGACAAAAACAGGAACTAGGGAGAAAAAACGCTTCATAATAGAGAAACAATGGCTTCATTTTGTTGCCACGTTATATGGATTTCAAAGTTTTAACTTGTTTTTACATAACTTTCTGAGAGTAGGTCTTACAGTTAAAAAACATACAAACACATCAGCATGTTTTTTCCTGTGGTTTTGTGAATGAAATGCACTTTACAAGCATTTAAGTCAGTCTTGCATTTGGGTTGATTTTCTTAAGAACAGCTCTGAGCTGTTTGCAGCAGCAAGAGTTAGGATTTCAGATGAATATACAGAGTATTCAAAGAGGGGGCAAATGCAAATGTGTCCATTTTCACCTGCTATTGAGCCATGCCTGTGCCCAGTCATTTTCTACTTAAATGGTTTCAATTCAGTGCAAACGTCATGTTGTCAGAGAACAGAAATGGCACAGCCGCTTTCTTTCAGGGGTCATCAATCATTCATTATAACCAGAATCCATCAGCCAATCCCGGTAATTACTGATTACAGGCAGGCAGTGATGTGGCAGGATCAAGGAAACACACATACACACATATGCACACTGCTTTCTGACAGTATGTCATGTCAGGAATCAGAAACACATTTACACATTAGAAGGTCCCCGTCTTTTCACAGAGGTGCTACTTAACACACTTTGGAATTATAAGAAATTCAAATCAGCTCTGCTGGCTGTGGCAGGAACATAATGGAACCTAGAATTATTCTATCAAAACAAGCCGGCACCGACGCTACCAGGATGGATTGAACACATTAGAATTTAAACCTCAGCCCTGTCTTAACACAAAACTGCCCTGCACTTTGAAAGGTCTTTTACATATCCACAGAGGACTGTCATGGCAGTGTGTGAAAAAGGCATTCAGTACATATTTACATCCAGTTCCCATCACGAATTTTTTGCTCATTACAAAAACTAGTGTTTCATGCCATGTGCAGTAAAAATAATGTATACCTGAAATACCACTGGAGGGTGTACGCTGCAATGAGAATCTGCATGGAGGGAATAAAACATTCATCATTTCAGTCATAAATCTCTATGATATGGTGCTTTGGAAATACTTAAGGCTGCTATATTAGGTGAACTCATAGTGTACATCGTAATAGAGTGAGAGTGGCTTGATGTTTGGTGAAAAGCGTTAATTTATGACTTCTTTTGTGACATGATTATGAGTCAGATAATTAGATTAGATTATTAGTTATGTTTCTGTGTTTTATGCTTAATTTGTGCATTAAAGTGGAAAAAAATGTTATGAAAAAAAAATCGCAAACCTGGGATTACTCATGGTTGTATGCCTCACCAGAATAGTAAGGATTAATAATCCGTGGGTCATGAATGTCATCAATTTTAATGGCAATCCATCCATTTGTTTTTGAGAAATAGTAGTAGTCTGACTGATACACCAAGATTGCCAATCATAGAGCATGTCACTAGCATGGGGAATAAAACCTTTAAAAGCATCTGCATGTGTGTTCCTTTTAGTTCCATAGCTATTAGATCTGGGGCTGAGGAATCAAAGGTCTGTTGGCGAGATTGCCCTGTAGTGTGGCTGTATAACTGTTTAACAGCCATAGTGTGAAAGTGCCTTTGCTTTATCTATCTCTCATACAGACTTCTTGTTTCCAGTGGGCTCATTTTCTGCAAGTGATTTACAACAACGTAGAAAAATGAAACATGCACACACTGCAAATTAAAAAGCAGTATTTTATGGAGGACTGGCCATCAATGATTCAGAGAGCAAATGAAGGAGGAGAGAGGTGATATGATGACATAAAGCAGCTCTCGGGCAGCTGCACTTCACCATGTGTTTCTGCTTCCAGTAGCTCTGGTATACGGCCCAGACGTGGACAATATCCAGGGCTGGTGGCAATCAGTTCTATCACACAATACTGATCTGGGATCTGTTCTCATTGCAGTGTCAAAACCGAGATGATCAACAGCAACTATGGCCGTTTCGAGCTTTGGAAGCTGAGGCCTGCCTTATCGTAGTGCAAAATATAAGCAACATTTTGTGCAACAAAAATCTCTATCTATCTCTGGAAATCATGCTATCATGTACGTCGATCTCATTACTGCTGAAGTTCTTCTACTTACAGCCTATTTTTGGTGACATTCCTCCGGTTCTTGGGCATGTGGCATTTGTGCTTAGGGGGCGTGACCTATGCTAATAACAATCAGCCGCTTGCCTCCAGTTTTAATCAATAAGGACTCTAAGCCTGATACTTAAAGCCTGACTATAATTTTAGTCAAGAGGGTGAGAGACATGGGGAAGAAAAGAATATATCAGTGTAGGTGGACACAGTTGAGTCGCCAGAAGAAATGTGGGGCTAGACACTCTAGGTGACAAAATTAAAGTATGACAGGATATAAAATAAGGAACAAAGGACAAAGTCAGCACGTTTACCTTACACTAGAGAAAATTGATTTATTGTGTTAGTCTGACTAAAACCAGACTTTTAAAATACATGTAAAAATGTTAGTCCACCTGAAATTGTACCAAATTGTATGTCTCAAAGTCAGACTAACACACACAGATAATGCCACTGGGAGTGGAATTACTCCTGCATGTATACAGTCAGTCTCTTAAACTGCCCCGGGCGGCCAGTGTATGCTCCACAATTTCCGCCCCGGGCTTTGAGGTTGAAAGCATTAAATGCGTAACAGAAGAAGAAGCTGGTGACAACATGGTTAAATCTACATCCAGAGCCGTGAAGTTGTGGATGGATGAAATGTACAGAGCTGTAAAGTTGTCCACTATGGTACCAGTTAACTGTAGCTAACTTGTTTGTCGACTGTTTTCTTTGGTTAAACACAGCCCTACTTTGTTGACCACACATCCCTGTTCACTAATCTGATTCAATGTTATGTTACAACAGTCTCACATTTCATCATTTCATGTTGGTGGACACAAACTGTGTTAGAATTCAAGGTGGTGAGAACAAGCACAAACATCCTAAAAACCTTTTACAGGTCTCAATATTGCTTGTACTGCTCTGTGATAGTGATTTCAAAATGCCTGACAAACGTCTCTGTTAGATCAAAACATTGCACAATTAAAACTACTGGGAACTTTTAATGAGGTGGGGTTGCAACATGAAAACAATGACAATGCAAAGTCTATAACAAATGGTTGCAGTTTCATAGTGAAAAATTTGCAGTTTGATAAAAGAAATTAAAAACACTTGGTTAGCTTTGGGGAACAAAAAATACTTGGTTAAATTTGGGAAAAGATTGTTGTTTGTGTCAAAATAACTAAGTACGGGACATAAGTAACATAAACTTATGTACTTTGCGTAGTTACAAAAGTTTGTCACGTCATGTAGCTATGTTAACTTTTGGTTTCACACGGTAAACAAACAGCAGTCTCCTGGTTGAGACTTCATGTTTGTTTAACCCGTCCACCAACCCTCCTACACAGACGTTCTTGCTCTTCATACTTCATTCATTTGTTTGAAGCGCCAAAAGATCCTCACTGACTTTGCATTGGCATTGTTTTTGTGTTGCCACCACATAATTGTGGTCTTAACGTTGTTAAGACTTTGTATCCATGAGACCAGGTTGTTTAAGTCTCCAACACATGACCAGTAGATATGGAATGACTTCCTGCGATGGAAAGGTGTGTAGTTTTTACTTTTACCTTCTTTTTCTTACCAAGTTACACCCACACCCCATGTTGAACTTTGGCATAGCTGTTGCTGTTGGGCTGCTGGAGTTTGCTGCTCTTCACTCCATTCCCTCTGCTGCAGAGCATGGGGCCGCAGTGATTCGCAGCCTGCCCTGTCTGCCTTGAGAGGCCTGATAAATACCAAGTGTGATGGCACACCACCAAGACCTAGGGCAGCAGGGGAAGGGATCACAGTGCAGCACTGAAACAGAACCAGATTGTTGAGATCTGGGAGGTATTACCTAGCCAGCACCTGGCCATAATGGGTCCCACCCCTCTGTGTAACTCAATCTAAAAGCTTAACTCTGTCGAGCTACTGGCAGAGGTCCCCCATTAATCCAGTACAGGTGCCAAACAGCCAAGTCAACCCACTGCAGGGGGAAAAGATGCTTCAGTATCAGTTTGGGTACATTTGCAGGGATATTTATTCTAGTTTGCATGCACTGTCTAAATATACAAGACATATAACATAATAAGTGACAAAAATAAAGCAATCACTGCCAAAATAGGGGGAATCAGGCAAGAGGAAGTGCGTAGATTCTTTTCAACAGAAGGATGTAAATCCTTTAAAAACCTTGAGGTCTTATGAGGGATTGATATGAGACAATACCCCACTTAAACTCCCTGGTCACTTCTTGCCCCTGGAAATTAAAGCAGATTTTAACAGTGCCACCATTGTGATTTACAAATAATTTGACAGAGCGGCTAAAAATCTTTAATATCCACTGATGACAGAATGGAATTAGCTGCATATTTTCCTCCAAACTTTTAATTTTCTTCCTTGTTGTGTAAGCCCAGGCCCTAATCCCATCTTTATACGTTTTGAGTATTAACCCCCGTCAAAAACACTGACACGGGTTGCCAGCCCGCTCCAGGGACCCCTTTACGAGGCGAGGTGCGTTTGTTCACCAGCCTCAACGTGGCCTTTGTTGGGCTGCTAAGGGGCGGTTGTGTGTGTGTGTGTGTGTGTGTGTGTGTAGGGGGGGTAGCATGAGGGGTTATTCAGGAGCCTGAGAATCAATCCAGTATTACAGTTAAGCCATGTAATAATTACCATCATTAGAGGTAACTGGAGCATGGAGATGACCAAGCTACGGTCATAAACCTGAAGCTAATGCTGCGTGTTCCTTGAGATGTTGTCATATACATAATTTAATAATCCTGGAAATACATATCAACATTCACCCGCAGCTGAAAACTGTCAGAGCTTTGCCCTGCAGCTCTCTGGCTCTGTGCTCGCTCCCAGGAGTTTACAAGGTCAACTTCCATATTTCCCCCCTTCCTTTCCAAGCACACTCTCAGAGAGGAAGTGAGAGGCTTTTACTGCAAGAATCTGTGTAAAATTCAATTACTGAGTTGGTTTTGAGGTAATTCAAATAATCACTACAATGTACTTGAATCACACAGAAAGACATTTGTTTCAAGAAAAGAAAACAGCAGATACAATGCTGTACAGATATTTATTCACTGGTTTTAGGAAATGGGCATTTAGCAGATCCTATTAGCGAGCCGTGGTGTCTGTGTCTGATGGATGGAACTCACTTGCCACGTCTCCCTGTTGAAAACTCTTCATGCCTAAAATCAACAGAACATTTCATTACAGCGAGCATATCTCTTGCAATAAACAATGCCTGATAATGCTTTAAAACTTTTACTCAACCTTAAACCGCACCCTCTCAAATTAGACCCCTCTCAGTATGTTGTTATTGGCACGTAACTGCTGCAGATTTCTATCGCAGCTCTGGTAATTCAATAAGCATGAGGGCATTTTAGCGATAGCCTCGAACCAATTCGCTGGGTTATGTTATGGTTAATGTAATACTGATTTAATATGCATTTATTGGAAAAACCTGGGAGATATTCAGATAATACAACTCGGAATAAACAGCAAAAAGTTCCAAACACAAGCTGTTTTTTTTTCTTCCTGTGAAGAAACAAAGGGAACAACAGAGATGTGCAGCGTCTGTAAACCACAGACTTGGATTGTCTCATCCCTCAATCAAATGCTTTAATGCAAAACAGCATAAGCAAACATAAATACAAAGTTCCACTCAAACTGAGAGACAATAAACATTTATGTTCACAGTAAATGTAAACCTATACAGAGAAAAGCAGCAGTTGACTGTGTTTGTGAAACTGACAAAGAAAGACTGTACCTTTGTTGAGGACTGCTGGTGGAACATAACATCTTCTCAAGTACTGTACTTTAAAAGAAATTGCTACCTTTTAAAAGGATGTCCGATCAGTGTTGATGGTTGAAGGAGTTGCCTTCAGGTACCAGGATGAATTGCATGCAACCTACTTACCTATAGCTATTACTCTGTTGGCCAGAACCAAATAAAAACACAGCGGCTCTCTAGTCTGAACCAGCATAAACCAAGACTGCAATGCTCTTCATTTTTCATATTGTCCACAGCAGTGCATTGACTTCTTCCAACACATTCTCACTCCGACCTCGTCACATACCGATGTTTGGTCATTGACTTTCCAAGTAGAGGTATGACGTGGAAGTAACCCTGGGTGCATTGGTTGTTGACGTTCTGGGACACTTTGTCAACTTCAGCCTGTTACATGAATTGTCTGTTTTCAAAATACACTTCCATTTTCACAGGAAATGCACGGTTTGCATAGGATACAGTTTTCTTTCAAAATAAATGCACTACGTCAGTACAACACCACAAATTTACTTTTTTTTTCCTTCAACAACAAACGTACGTGATTACATTTAGCCAACACACACACATGGTTGGGTTTAGGAAAAAAGAACAGAGTCTGGCTTTACAATCTTAAGGGAAGCAAACACTAGCCTTCCAGGTTAAAGTCTGCGGTTGTTGGACCCATCCACCACCCCTCCCACCAGCCCTAGTTGGACTTTTGCCCCCTTAACTTTCGTTGTTGTTCCGCTGTGTTTTGCCCCCACAGCCAGTCGCTGTTACACAATAACGCCAACCAGCTGCGTATCATGCCGACATAAAAGGACAGCTTTTTCAGTGGTGTCTGATGCCAGAAGTCACTGACCAATTGTTGCTATTCAACATCTTCGGAGTGAGACCAGGTTGCTTCTTCCCACATTACCTTTCACAATAAAAGCCCTACTTGAATTACTCCAAGAATTTTGTTTAGTCTCCACAACTGCATCACTAGTTCCTCCCATCTTTCTAACCATCTCATCATAGCAACAGGTAATTAGAAATGACTTCTTTTACAAACAGAGATGCAAACCAATATTTCTGTTTTTTTTTTTGTTGTTGTTGTTGTTTTGTTTTGTTGGGGTTTTTTTGACAGGTGAAGACCTCTAGTGGTCGTAGTAATTATTACAACAGTAAAGGAGCAAGTGGTCAAACAGACTGCAATGTAATGTTAACGGGCAGTTCTGATCTGTCAATTAATGTTCACTAAAAGGGCCTGTTTTTGTCTATGACAGGCTCAGACAGTTATTGTAAGTGTCTGACAAGATTACTAAATGGATTCCTAAAAGGATAGAGCTTCTTTAAAGAATAAGATCCTTTTTTAAAAACCAGAATCAGTCCCTAAATTTGCTATTGCCAAGATGCTACCAAGATACAAGACTGCATTTAAAAAGATAATAATTCCATCATTGCAGAGCATACTTAATTTAAACTCTGCTTTAAGTGAAATAAACCCTTAATCCACCTAGTTGGATGTGAAAATGTGTACGCTCTATACATGTTAAAATTACTATTTATTTAAGTGGAGTTTGGTTTGCTTGTCAGTCATGATTTTGGGGCTCTCTCTGGTCTACCAAAAAGGATCTTACTATTTAACAAAAAGGTCTATCTCTGTACAACCCAGTCTCACTCCAAAGACACAGACAAGACAAGCCATTCTTTCACGTCGGTATCATTTGCAGTTGGTTGCCATTATTTTTTAACAGCACTGTGCAGCGTCAAGAGGACACAGGGGGACACCAATGTAGTTGTTAAGGGGGCAAAAGTCAGAGTAGGGTGGGTGGGAGGGGTGGTGTATGGGTCCAGTAACCACGGACTTTCCCCCAAGAAGCTGGTGTTTGTTTCCAGTATGATTGTAAAGCCAAACCCTGTTCTTTTTTTCTAAACCCAATCACTTGCTTTTCTTAACTAAACCTAATCATGTGCATGTGTTGGCTAAATGTAATCATCTGTGTTTGTTGTAGAAGGAAAAAAAACACGTCAATTTGCAATGTTGTACTGATGTAGTGCATTTATTTTGAAAGAGACTGTATGCAAATTGTACATTTCCTGTGAAAACAGAAGTGTCGTTTGAAAACAGACAATGCATGTAACAGGCTGATGATCACAGCAATAATACCATGTTCAGATCAGCATTAGTGATGTATCAAAAAATGCAGCCACCTTATTCATTCAACAAGGAAGGAACACGTGCAGACACTACCCAGAGCTGAAAAACCAATGCTGACCTCCTCTGTAGTTTTTCAGGGGAAAAAAAAAATCAAATTACAACAGTATCCAAACAAAACAAACAAACAAACAAACAAACACTTGAACATCAATCAGAAATATGGACTGTAGACAACTCTGACAGTTTAGGTTGCCAATCATAATGTGTTGCCCACCCTATTAAAAGCTTATGACATATGAAGCGTTGTTAATCTATCAAACAATGTATAGAGTACATTAAATTGCCTCCACCTTCACAAATGCTTTTTTTTTCTTTATTTTTGATTTTGATAAAAGTACATTTTGCTGATAGAACAGGAATTTTACTGTCAGAATATTTTTACAG
Source organism: Epinephelus moara (assembly GCF_006386435.1). Lineage (NCBI taxonomy): Eukaryota > Metazoa > Chordata > Actinopteri > Perciformes > Serranidae > Epinephelus > Epinephelus moara. The sequence goes on from NC_065519.1 coordinate 40,335,591, forward strand.
TGTTGTATTGCTACTCTATAACCCATTTTCCCTTGTGTTTATACATTTTATTTAGCATGGGAAAACCTGCTAAACATAGGCTATATACTGCTGTCCCATTGCCAGTAGACCAGAGCTGTGTACATGGCTCTGCAGCAGATGAATATGTCTTTATGTGTGTGTGTGGGTTTTTTTTTTTCTTTTGATGTGCCACATTCAATGTTGCGGACAGGTAAGTAAACAGAGGCCAGCAGCACAGAGGCCAGTGAAAACTTAACAATGGTTACTTCTTCTTATATATCTCAGTCTCTCTTTCAAACTCGGTGCAGACTAATGATCTGTATTTTAGCGCTGCTCCGTGGATACAGACGGTATGTTGTGATGGCTCGTCATTGCATCTCGGCAGTAAAGGGGCTAAAATGAGCATGTTCATCCGGGTGTTGTGTTTCCATCCATGCTGATAAGAGCTGGACCCAATAAATACCCAGGAGTACAGCAGTGTGATTTGACTCAGGTGTGAATGTTGACTGTAACCTTTCCCATTTCATTAAGAAGCCAAATGTTAGCCGGTGTCAGCGGGTTTTTTGTGCAGTGGAAAAGGGGCTCAAGTAAGTTGAGGATCTTCTTTGACTACTACTGAAAATGTCCAAACACTTATCTTGAGCTTTGACTCAGCATATATATTGAATGTTGCACTAGCCTTGATATTAGTATTCTAAAGGGGAGGACTGGATACAAAATCTCTGGTAGTTTAACCCCTTTGCTTATCTTTACACCTGCAGCAGAATACACATCCACTCAGTCGGAGGGATCAGCCAGGAATTTGGCCAGTTAATTGGGTCTTAACTTCCCAGAAAGAGAGAGAGGGAGGGAGGGGGAATAGTCCCTGGCAGACTTTAACCCGAGTAAGGAGGGAAGAGGGGGAAAAAAATGTCTGTTTTGAACTCTAGTCACCTTAATTTCCTCTGCAATGAAAGAGAAGAAAGATTAATGAAATATCCTCAAATCCATCCTGTTTCATTTCTATTAAATCAGCAGTGAAATTCAAGCGTCCTGCCCAGGTGAAGAAGGAGGAACTCTGGGATAAAGTTTCCTCGTGTTCCTAAAGAGACTCAGGCCGTTTTCTGGTGGTGACCGATGATATTTTGAAAATTCAATTGTTGCTGAAGTCTGTATATCAAGTTGCGCTTTGATTCCCCCTCAGACTCACAGTTATTTCATTATGCTGAGGTTGGGATAAATAAGACATATTCCATGAACCAGGCATTTTTTTCTTTCTTTTATTGTGACTAGCAGTTGCAGAAAAATACAACTTTTTTTGTGATTCTCCCTGTTGGATCAATAAATAATAGCAGCTATTACACTGACCACAGTATCCCTTACATTTCAGTTTGTGTATCTGGTCAGTGTGAGCTGTTGTCACAAATGGGGCTGCACTGAGAAAGTGAAGTGTCAATACAAATGCAAACGGCAGCCTCCTTAGTGGAGTCCATTGCAAACACCGAGACAAGCCAATTGGAGCCCATGGAGTTGCCTAATCTCATCTCAATTAGAATGGACTAATAAGTAGCCCTGTAATTAATCTGACAATAGAGGAGGCTGGGAGCAAACGTCTTAAAACGCTAAAGCCATCAGACCTGCAGCTGTGTGTGTGTGGTGTGTGTGTGTGTGCGCGCGCGCGTGCATGTGCGTATGTGTGTTTGACTATGTTGGGAGCGCTAGCCCCGTGGGATGCTATAAAGTTTAAAGCTACATACATAAATATTGTTGTTGTTTTTTTGTAGTGGATCAAATGATTATAGGTAATGTTACAGAGATCAGACAGAGAATTAACAACCACCCTACAGTTCTCCTCAGTTTCAGCACATTCCTTTAGCTTTGTCAGTGTATGGGAATGGCTATACGTATTGTGATTGGCTCATCGCATTTGAGGGCGTGGCTTAGCCATAGGTCAATTGGGTCATCTTTCTTTAAAAAGTAAAGGAACATACAGATCAAAAAATATATAAAACTGATGGGAAAAAAATGGCATCAGTTTAATTATGGTTTCATAATTATGCTGAAGAGGCTGTAGATTGTTTGGGCACATGGCCTGCACCCTGGGACTGAATCTGGAGTAATATTTGAGGAATACAGAAGAAGAAATAAAGCAAATCCAAAGAACAGATTTGATCCCAGACTTTATGTCGTCATTCTGTTTGGCATTATCCTACAAAACATTTTGTAATTGAGAAGAATAATATAAACTTGTTCTAAATTTTATTTTGAAGAGCCATGAAGATGATCACAATCTCCTGGTTAAAACCACAGCCTCCAACCATAATGCAGTGGACGGATAAAGCCACAGAGGTTTAGCAGATGGAACGCAGAGCAGTCAAGTTGAAGCTAAATATTGTTTTATTGTGTTTGTTTTTTTTCTAAGATAGAACCCAGTAACATCCTATAAACAAACACTAAGTGTGTATAAATAATAAATAATCTTTATGTATACGTTCCTTATCAAGTTGGGTCAAGTGCTCTCAGTGATGGGAGATATGTTGAGATTCTAAAATGCACTGTAAAATACGCCATTATATATTTCAGAATTGTAAAAAGTAGGTAGAAGTAAGACTGTTATATCATATGCCTTGATATCAAAAAGCATGGCTTTTTCCAGAATGTAATAATATATACCAGACTATTGGAGTGTTTCAGTGATTAGCCTGTAAGCAGCAGTATAGTGTTGCAGCTGGTAGGCCTGAAAGTGGGGCTAATTCTAACTACTTAAGGGGACCTTCTAGCTGTCATTTAATACTGCACTTCCATAAAACTGAGACTCAAAAAATACAGATCAAAAGAAGGGTGGTCAGTATCAGAGAAGCAGCAGAAGCCAACATAACCTGATAATCAGTCCCTAGTATTGGCCAAACTAACAAAAAAAGACACCTCCTGTGTTTACCATAATGCAGCTCATTAACACATTTTTGTTGGACGCCATTGAATACCAGCGCTTGGGCAGTGATTTCCAGCATCGACAAAAAAAGCCATCTTTTTTTTGTGTGCAAGTGCCTAAGTTTTACACACATATACATATATTTTTTAATTTGTATATGCTACTTTTTGCATCATATTATTAAATTTTTTAAAAATATTTATTTAATTGGTTAATTGATTGGTTCATTAAATAACTGGTTGATTGATTTTTGTTTTACTCTTAGCCTTATGTTGCTATACAGGAAGGCTAAAATACTGACAGAAGAAAAACTGACTATGATTCCAAAATTACGATAACATCCTTAAAAATTAAAACCTCTACTATGACTATTTTTGTTTGCTAATGTTATTCATCTTTGTTTGTGTTAGTAGTAGTGATTAAGATACATGCAAGTATATGATGACAATACAAAGTATTGAAAAAAAAAGAAAAGAAAAAAGCAGTCCTTTCACATTGGCATGATAATTGTGAAACGGCGCCCGGCAGCATCAAGGGGGAAACGCAGCGGGACAACAATGTAAGTTTAGGGGGCAGAAGTCTGAGTAGGGCGGGTAGGAGTGGAGGTGGATGGGTCCAACAACCACCTACTTTCACCCGGGAGGCCAGTGTTCGCCTCCTGTATGACTGTAAAGCCAAACGCTGTTCTTTTTTTCTAACCCCAACCACGTGCTTTTGTTGCCTAAACTCAACTACGTGCATGTGTTGGCTAAACGTAACCATGTGCGTTTGTTGCTGAAAGAAAAACATCAATTTGCGGCAAAAGAAAGAGGATGTATGCAAAGTGTACAATGCATGTGACAGGCTGACACGGTGGTCAAGAACGTCAACGACCAACGCACCCAGGATACCTTGCACATCGTATCTCCACACCCTCAGTTTGTAACTCAGGATTTCCATTTGTAGCCCAAGTGGAAATAACGCTGATGACATCATCAAGGTTACTTTATCAAGCTTAATGAAGCTCCTCCAGAACCACAGAAGACATCATAAGTATGTGCCTAGAGGCTGAATAGTACTCTTTATGATCAGTGAACTGATGAAGTGAGAAATTGGTGGAGTTCTCCTTCGACATACAGTTGGGAAGATAAAATATGACAATGCATCATTGTGACTTGCTCTATCATTTTAAGTCAAATTGACCTTGAAAGACATTTTAAGTTATATACACTGTTGGAAAGATGAGATCCCAAGCTTTCTAATGATATCAGTATTGTTTTGTACTCCAAATATTAATCAGAACAGATCACATTACATAATGACTGTCACTGAGCCATGATTGAGCGAAAAGGTCTTCAACGTTTGCTGTACGGTGGCCGCAAAGATACATGACAGAGCCAACTGGCCTCCCAAATTGGGAGCACATGCTATAGCCTACTCTAGGGGCTGTCTTCAGGTGAAAAATATACAGAAAAGCTCGGGGACACTTTTATTTGCAGCCAGCAAGGTAAAGAAAACAAGCATACCCAGAAACACAAGCAGGGAGACAAGAAAATACTGTTTATGTCAGAAGAACTGAACTATATTTACATGACAATATTCACAACTTTAATTTTATAAAAACCCTTTTGAGTCTTCTGATAGGTGGACTCTTATGGACTAAAGGAACATAAATGGTTAATTCAGGAGTGTGAAGTATCTAACCGGAGTACGTCACCTTTTACGTCACACGCTGAGCTACACGTGTTGTTACTTGCTCACGCCCCCCATTCCCCCAAAAAAGGCACATTCTGTATGAACAAAAGTAGGCAGGCGGCATTTTGCTGCACTCCCCGATTTTGTTTTTTATACTGCCAATGCTGAACGAAGACTGATTGGGCTTTCCTGCAAATTTGCACAATTTCTATTTAAAAAGGGCTAGTGTGTGTGTGTGTGTGTGTGTGTGTGTGTGTGTGTGTGTATGTAAACACACATACATAGAGCTGGGGAGCGTCATCTGTCGACAGCAGCAAATTGCCCGTCAGACTGAGAACCGTTAGATGAGCGGACAGATGGCACCTTCAGGATATGTGGCTTTTAAAACCCCATAAACCTCCTGAGCTGTGGGGCTAAAACTCGGCCCTCTGAGTGTGGACTGACAGTTGGCGTATTCCAGTTTGATGATGATTGGTTTTCCGTGGAACACACACACACACACACACACACACACACACACACACATACACTTGTATTATTGTACTTGTGAAGGTCTCAGCTAGCATATCCTCACCTTGGATGATTTCCCCCTTCTCCTGATCCCTGACATGACATTTGGTTCTCATAAGTATAGAAAACCCAGAAGAGGCACACACTCAAACACACCACCACCACCACCATCAGCCCTACTCCTCCACCCTAAACTCTGCACTCTGTCATTTGGAACAATAATAAACAAGCGCAGAGGAGAGCAAAAAACCTGCTGAAATCTATTACAAGGGAACAGTGTGGTTCTAAGACTGTGGAGGGGAGAGGAGGGGGGGGGGCCCTCCAACATCAGTGTAATTCCAAGTGCCATGCTGATCCGGGCCAGACTTGCCACATACACTTATCTGATCCTTACGGGTGGTCCAACCAGCACCGCCATGTTACTAAACCTCACAGATCTAGATGTCTTCTCAGCTCCGACGCTCTCCGTGTGTGGATTCAAACCGAGCCGGCAGGAACGATCGGAATGATCTAGAAGGGAGGGAGGGGAATATATGTGGTTGTGGATTGGGGCTTATATGCCTGTCTTAAATGTTGCTGTTTTCTATTTGCTTTATTTCAAGAATTAATGTAGTTTTCTAAAACACAAAACACTACATGACAGGAGTTTCTGTCTGCCAGTGGATATCAGATATACAGGCAGTGTTAAATGGAACCACTGAGGGCTGGATTTAGCCAAAGCATCACAATGAACAGGGGCGTAGCACCATATTCTGGGCCTTATGCATAAGCAGTCCCTAAGGGTCAATACCCAGACTTATTGAGAGGAGGAGATGAGTTTGAATTTATTTTTACCTACATTTTACATTTCAACGCATCTTAATATGTTTCGAGTTCCAGGATTCATGGCATTCAAATTCTCTACAGTCAGGGCTATAGCCAAGATTTTACTGACAAGTCCAAGTCCCCCGGTGCAACCCCATCTCCAAACAAGGGCCTAGGTTTTATTTCAACATCGAGATGGGGGGCGAATATGAAACGGTGGGTTTGTGGTTCCTCTGCCAGAAAATTCAAGAGAAAGTTCAATTTCCTGCATTCTGGTGAACTTTTCCGCACCAATTTATTTGTGGCTTCTCTGCATCAATGCATGGTGTAAATATCTTTAATTTTGTTTAAATAAAAGACCTCTGCTACTTTTATGTTTGTTATTTGGGGGGAGGGCGGTTAAACATGCATGTTCTAAATATTGTGGGGCACATGTCCACATGTCCCCATGCTTCAGAAGAACATTTTGACGAGCCACCACAAAAAGCCTATAAAGATATTAGAATATTAATTTATTTTTCTAATTGTAAGTTTTTCATTTGGCATTAAGTACTAATAATACAATATTTACCTCTCTAAATTGTGTTTCAAAGTCTTCCATGATGATATGGTAAAGAAATACTGAATACATTTTTGTTTTTGTTTTTTAAATAAAATATTTGTACAGAAAAGGCAAATTTAAAGATTAGCCTGAATTGGTCTTCAGAACCCACCATATTTAATTTGTATGTAATTACAGAACTTCTCAGGTCATTCAAATACCAGATTTTCAGAAACAATACTTAAGACATGACTTCACAGCTCCTGCACTGTGTACAGTAAACTAAAGTTTTCTTTATTATAGAGAGTGAAGCATGCACCAGAATTCTTCAAGGTAATAAAGAAAATAAACAACGATGTTTTACCTGTTTATGACCCCCCCCCAATACCACCAGTAAAGTCCCAGATTTTTTTTATGGAAAACTAAAAATGACTAACCACGACTTTTCATTTTATCCGTCAATATTGCAGTTACCACTGCCAAACACAGAGGGGAGCCACCTCTGCCTCAGACTGTTGACACACTTAGCACAGCACAAAGTGGAGTGAGAAATGTTCTGTCAGCAAAAAGCCTTTTCACAGCTGACATGTTGACATGTGACAGTAGGGAAAGCACAGGTGTAAATAATGAAATGAATGCTGGCTGAATTCCATGGAGCTGCTACAGTTGGCGGGTCCTGGTATTGTTCATACTGGCTCACTGTCACACAGTCATGGTTTACTGGGACATTAGAATAGAACAGTAGCCAATATCATGAGTAAAAGATGTGCTTTTACTACATAGTCAAAATGTCTGCTTGGAAAAAGGGTCATTTATCGTCATTGAAATATTGTACACTGAAAGACAGTCATATTGTGACCCATTCTGATCTGTTTTCTCATCATTTTACCACCAGAATCTGTCTCTCTCTCTCTGTTGAATTAGAGAGAGAGGGATCAGCAGGAAGACTCTGACAAATATATTCTTCAACAGGGCGTCTGCGACCCCTAGGTGGTCCTCAGAGTTACTGCAGGGGGCCGCAAACTATTGTTCGGTAATTTAAGGTATTATTATTATTATTGTTGTTGTTGTTATTTTGAAAAAGAAGTATGCCTGGATATACACATTCCAACCTATTATTAGCAAAGATAAACTGGCCTCATTATTTTTTAATGTGTGTAATGAGTGTTTAATTTACAGTACACAATGATAGGCTAACTGTTACCACTGAATCCCTATGCATCATGTCAGCTAGATAATAAATCACTGTCATTTTTTTTGGCTCTTGTGAGCCAAAAAAAATGTTTTTGTAACTTTTTAAGAAAGGGACTGCCATCCATTTCAGAGACAAACATGATGTACAAATGTATGAATCTGTCTAGAATTATTATTTCAATAGCTTAGTATTGTGTGTACCATAAAAGCTGAGAGGTCCTTGGCCTGGAGGTTGAAGACCCTTGATCTAATCACTTTGAATTTCTGTCATTGGCTCATCATATTTACAGTGTGAGACCTGAGTTAATGTCCTTTGTATTCTTTTGTCAGTACTCAGGTATAAGGACCTGGAGCCCAGTTTACATTTTACAATTAAAAGTTATACACAGGGAAAAATTGTGCTCAGGGTTCTTAAGTGTGACCATTATTAGGTCAACAAGAAAATTTAAAAACAAATCAATCAATCAATCAGTCAATATGATATACAGTATAACTACAGTTTTGACCACTTCTGACAGATTTCCTTGACTTAATTTCCACTTATTAGCTTTTCTTTTTCCATAGACAACATCACACAGTCATGACCTAATCAGTGTTAATTTCATTGATGAAAACTATGACAAAAAGTTTTCGGCAACGACGATTTTTCCTGGAGTCACGTCAGCTGTTGGTGCAAATGGTGAGCTGTAATTCAGCAGTAAATAATCAGCCCTGTGTGTCTGAAGCCCTTTTTAGATAGGAAGTTTGCAAGTAGCAGTATAAAACTGGCAAATTGTTTAAACTTTTGTTTATACAGAATGCGCTGTTGTCGGGGCAATGGGTGGCGTGAGCAAGTAACAAAACGTGTAGCTCAGCGTGTGACGTAAACAGTGACGTGGGAGGGAAGCCGCGGCTGGTCAGTCCTTTGGCGAGTCTCTCGTAAGTCGGCCCGTTCTTCACCGTTCCCGTCATTTGACGGTTAATGGCCTCTTCGTTTGCGAGGACAAGGACTCAGTTGGACTCAGTTGCTCATCTTTACAGTGTCTTTCAGGTTTGTGTTTCCCTCTTGCTACTAGCTGCTCGCTAATTCCTGCTATCAGCTGTTTCCTGTTTATCCACCGCCAGTGGGTCGCACGTGCGGCGTCATCAACAGCTCCTCCCCCAAGTCATCAACAGCCCCTCCCGTTGCGGAAGGCCGCCTCGGTCTGTTTAAAGTAAAAGGGTTCCACCAATATGTCTACCCTATACGAGGCGGAAAATTGGGCACCTCGGATCAACTCGCCAATCCGGCTCTGTGTCTCTAAACGCTCGCAGCTTGCCGGCAAAACGGCCCAACATTCGCGGAAAATCTGACAGTGTAAAAGGGGCTTGACTGTGGATGGTGGAGCTGTTGAATGGATTTTTGGAGTTTGTTTGTTGCACCGGTGGCTATTAACAGTTAGCTCCACTTGTTGAGTGCCAAGCAGCCGCCAGCCACCAGACTTCACAGCTGATCCCCGCAGGACTCAACTCAGTGCCAGACTGTCTATAGAAGGTTTATGGGTTGATGTTGTTTGACAGGCAGGTAGGAGGCTCACATATTTGTGAGTGTAGCTGTGCTGTAAGTAAACACTCTCAGCTCAGATCAAATTTCTCTGACAGAGATGAAAGTTTAGTTTTAACCGCCAACTCTGTGAAGACAGTTTAAACTCCGGACTAACATGTTGCAGATTAACAAAGAATTCAGGTTTTAATTATTTTTTAAAGTCAGAGTTTAAAATGAACCTGGGTACAAATCCTAGTTTTCTCAGATTAGGTATTTGTGGTAGCAAAGTTTTTGAGAGCATAAACAGAGACATGTTGAGCTTTTCAAAGGATGATCAGTAAGTGTGTGCTCGTAAATCACTCCTTAAAGGTATAGTGCACCCAAAAATGAAAATTCAGCCATTATCTACTCACCCATATGCCGATGGAGGCCCTGGTGAAGTTTTAGAGTCCTCACATCCCTTGCGGAGATCGTTTGGGGGAGCGGGCAGCACACCTAATGGCAGACGGCGCCCCAGACTAACGTCCAAGAACACAAAATTGAATCCACAAAGTATCTCCATACTGCTCATCCGTAGTGATCCAAGTGTGCTGCAGCCCCGACATAAAAAGTTGTTTCGAAAAACGTCATATGAACTCTGTTTTTAGCCTCACTGTAGCCTGTAGCTCTGACTGCTTCTCCGTACTCCGCGTTCACGTGCGCACGCTCAGGGTGATCGGTGATCTCTGAAGAGCAGCAGTCTCTCAGTCAGTACTGATGTCCAGATTCTCAAGTGCAGGCATCGCCAA
>NC_065519.1:40345616-40363655 GCF_006386435.1 Epinephelus moara
GAGGACTCTAAAACTTCACCAGGGCCTCCATCGGCATATGGGTGAGTAGATAATGGCTGAATTTTCATTTTTGGGTGCACTATCCCTTTAACACTGCTGGAGAAATGACAGTATATAAGTGTGACGACTACAACTATGAAGGATAAAAATGACTAAAATGTGACTAAAACTAATAAGCATTTTCATCTCAAGACTAAGACCTTAAATAGCTGTCAAAATTAATACTGGACCTAATAATGGAACTTTAATCAATATTATTATTATTATGGTTTCACAAATCTGTAAATACTTTTTTAGACATTTTTTAATTGATTTATGTATTCTAATTGTAATACCTGTTGTCACGTGATTAAGTCTGAATGAATTAAACCAGGAAAAATGAATAGAAAGTGTTACAGAATGTTTTGGTTGCTTTCCAAATTACCTGCCATTTAAGTGTGTCACCCCAGTTTTTCTGAATCATGGCTGATTGAAAAATAAGTCTTCCGCTGCAGCATTATTCTTTTTATTGTTTGTCTTTTTCCAGTAAAGCCTCATCAGAATTGCACTGAACTGAATTCAGAGAATGATAGATATACAAGATGATCTGCACATCTGTATTAAAGATTACAAACATCTATTTATGGTCTTACACTGTCTCTGTTATTTCTCTCTTATTAAAGATCTCATCCACTGTCTGTCTTTATTTGAGCTTGCATGTACATGTATATCTCAATTTGTATGTCTCCTGACCTCTCTGTATCTGTATCTAATCTAATTCATTCATTTGAGCTAATATGTCTAAAAGTGAATATCTAACTGTAATATTATGTATAGTGTCAGAGACAGTCCGTATGATTTCCATCTAAATAAAAGCGTATGGCATTTCATCATGTCCTGTAAAGCTTTCACATTAACTGAGCTGTAACTTAGAGTGTTCCACTGAATTCATCATTACTCCCCTGCAGGAGAATTAAGCCGTTCTGACACTGGCCTCAGCAGCTGGCGGGGTGCGTTACACATGAAAAAATCAAAGAGGTGAATCTGATCTCAGGCTGCAGGAAACCAGCACTAGCCTTTGCAGTGAACCTAGCTGGCTTAATGTATGGGCTCTGTGTAGTCTGTGCAGAAATGTACATGCATATGAACTACTCCCTCATTTGTCACCTTCAGGTGACAGATGAGAGCGGCTGATGAAACCTGCCTTTTTCAGAGTACATGTGAAAATAATTATAGAGTGTGAGATGACTGGCTTTGATGAGGAGGAGGGAGGCTGAGGAGAGCTAATACATAATCAATACGAGCATTAACATTCATAGAGTTCAAGTTTGTTTTTGTTCCTTACTGTTCATGCCATTTAATGGAATTTTAATAGAATTCTCATTTTTCACAGATCGTCTTTTTGTAACAGATAGGAATGGAAAAAAACCCATCATTGTATTACTGCTATAAGATTCCAGTACACCTCCCTACTACGTTAATGGCTTCCTTAAATGGTGGCAGTAGCTCAGTCCATAGGGACTTGGGTTGGGAACCGGAGGGTCGCCTGTTCGAGTCCCCGTCCAGACCAAAATATGGAGCGTGGACTGGTGGCTGGAGAGGTGCCAGTTCACCTCCTGGGCACTGCCGAGGTGCCCTTGAGCAAGGCACCAAACCCCCCAACTGCTCGGGGCGCCTGAAACAAGGCAGCCCCCTCACTCTGACATCTTTCCACTTTGTGCATGTATAGGTCCTGTTTGTGCATGTGTGTGTCTTTCGGACCTGTGTGTTAATGACAAGCAAGAGTGGAAACATTGAATTTCCCCTCAGGGGGATTAATAAAGGAAATAAACTTAATTCTTTGGTTGAACACATTTTGAGTGTACGGAGTCCCTGATGTCCCAAAATTATTATTTCAAATCTTCTTCACCTAAAACCCACATTTTATATTTTCTTTAATCTAATGTCTTTGGGTAAGAAAATAGCCTGTAGGCACCAGATATAGATGTTATGTGTGCAAGATAAGAAATCATTTTGGGGACTTCAGTGCCTCTGAATTCAGGGACTTCTGTTTCTCTGAAAATTTTGTTGTACCTGATTAAGCCTTCTCTAGCACTAAGTAGTGAAGCAGATTGGGCCCGAAAAGATCCCCACTGATACACTGTGGTTTTCTAAATGCTTCATGGCGTTCACCCAGGATATCAGGGGCTGATTTTTCCTAGCTGGCCACTGTCGCTAGATAATTGGTTGAATTTAGGTTGTGACGTCAGGTAACCAAAACACAATGTCAGGGCAACGTCGAATGCCAGCATCAATTTGACATAGAATACTGACAACAGATGATATTTTGTCGGTTTTAAAGAGTAAGAGTTTTTTGGGTTCTCCCTCTTTAGTGTGTTATAGCTACAGCATTTTGCTGCCTCTTAGGTCTGCTAAGTTAAAAAAAAAAAGTCCAGGCTAAAGGGAATTCTGTCTCCCTGCATGAAACAGCTTGTTTGAATTTCCCGCCTTTACTTCCGCGAAGTTGTTTGGTAGCAATGCACAATGCCCGCCTGCCGGCCACTGAACTGTCGAGGGGCTGTTGAGTAGACGCCATGTCAGGGAGATGCTGCTTTTGTCATTGTAACCAAAAAATGCCGTTGTTTGGACTGTCGAAGGAAGAAGTAACAAGGAATAAGGAAGAAGTGGTTGGAATTTATTTTTGATACAATTCCTCCACAATACAACCCAGACATTTTATTGTGTTCCCTCTATTTTCCTGAGGACTGCTTCACAAACTGCCAACAGTTTACAACTGGATTTTCAAAGCAATTACACTTGATTGACGGGGAAGTTCCCACTTGGTTGGGCAAATCTGGAGATTAGGGATCACAATCTGTAAGTATGTTTTATGAGTTGTGAATTTGTTGTGTAAAAACAAATCAGGAAGCTGCTACCGAGTGTTGAAGTGTGAAGTAGATGGCTGTAGAAGCTAATGCTGGCTGTACACCCAGTGCTTAGCTGTAGACCTCGGCTAACTGGCTAACCAAAGCTATTGCTTTTGTTACTAAGTTAAACTGCCAGCTGGGTGGTGTCAGTAAGATGAATTTAATGACTGAATTGTGGAGACTCTAACAGAGCTAAGATGTGCAGCATGTCCATATTGACAAAAGTTGTAACATTTTTATGTGTGATGCCCGAACAGGCACCCCAAAAATCCGTTAGGATGCAGGGGATCAGGATCAGGATCAGTTGACAAAGTGTAAGCTTAAACAACAACAAAGTTGACAACCCTGGTTTAGCATTTTAGATGTTAATTAGGGATGGGTAACGAAACCCGGTGCTAAATAAGCCCCAGGGCTAAATTATCAAAGACCATAGTATAGATAAGCTCTGACAGTATGTTCTTTTATCGGTACTTTAACACATTTTGGTTTAATTCATTATCATTCTGCAGCCTCTCATCTGATCTGCGCTTTGTGCCGGGGATGAACTCCTCCACATACACCTACTCAACACGGTAACTGGTGAACAGCCGAGCGAAACAAAGTGAAGATAACTCGAAAATGACTCGAGTTGACAGCAGCTACACTCTTTACTGTAAGTCAAATCAAACCTTAGCGAGTAAGAAGCAAATACTTTATCAATACATGTGTTCAGCAAGTATAAACATGTAAACATGTAGACAACGCTATTCAATATGCTCTGTTCACAGTTTCTCATCCACCGACACTAACGTTATGTCTTACACAAGGACAGCATGTATGTACACTAACTTAGTTTGACACTTATCTTAAAATTGGGCAGATACTTTTAAACTTAGGTGCTGGCTGACACAAACAGCCTTCTCTATCTACCAGCACTAATGTCAGCTGCACATAGTGAATCACATCAGCAGAGAGGGAGCAGGACAGAGGACAGGAGGACAGGAGTAATGACTTATGGTGACTACTAAAAACTAAACTTAACTCAGTATTGTGATGTCAGGAATGTTATTTATACAGTGACGTTGCTGTTGTAAAAATTACTGTTGCTGCTCTGGAAACATTTAGTTATATTCAAAATATTCAGTTATCCTCTTCTGAATTTATTCTTTTTAAACTGATATATTTTTTTTTTTTAAAAGCTATCATTTAGACATGAAAAAGAGCCAATAAGAGCAACCAATAGTACTGAAGGATACCCATCCCTAATGTTGGCTGTTTTCATTTGGTGCAATATCAGTTTCAGATACTTAATTTTCCTTTGTCTTTTGGAGTACAGCAGGGCCCTGGTGCCCAACACCTCTCCACTACAGCCAGATTCCAGGATGTAGGATGAGTAACAGCTGGGTTCTTTTATTTATTTATTTTTTTACTTTGGAGACTGAGTATGGTTGTAACACTGTTTATCCCAGCACCTATACCTTGCTGAATTTTTGTTTTAGAGCTCTTAAATTTTGACAGAAGGTACCCTAATTAGTCTGCTACAAATAGTAATGTTTCCAAATTCTCCAACTTCCAATTTTTCCAACTGGTGAACCTTCTTTCACCAGTGTTTCGTCTAGTTGGTCCCATGACACCTCCAGGAGGCTAGACAGTGATCTCTGGCGTCCAAGAGACACTCCCCTAATGCCAGCTCTCACCGCTCCCCGCACCAACCCAACAACCTCCTTTACCTTACTTACACATGGCTTTCTCAGCCCAAACAGCACTGCCACCTTCAACAAACCCAGGCTCCGTACATGTGAGCTCCAGGTAGAGACAGTACTGATACTACCTTTCCTAGCACATTCACGATACTCTATTTCACACGCTACATAGCATAACTACAATATAAGCTAAAGTTAAAGGAGATACATAAACTCACAGGATCAGCAAACACACTCACCTTGCATCATGGTCTCAAACTAAAGGGATTCAAATAGGCCACTCCCACACTTAAATAATAGGAAATGGTCATGCAGTAATTGTATTACATAACTCAAAAGTCACCTCTCTTGGTCAAAATGGTGCTGTTATAACCATCTCGTTGTTACAACTATACCTGGTCACCCCTACTGAAGTTAGTAGTTTCTGAGATGGAGCTTCAGTGCCCTATTTAGATGGTCTAAAACGCAAAGCGCCAGGCGTGCGGCGCATGGGCGTGTCCCAGTCACTTGCTAGTTAGACAGCACGTTTTTAGACTGTGTGCCATGGCGGAGAGTCTAAAAGGGTTGGACTTACTCTGTGAATTAGCCATGGGTGTGTTTTGGGCGTATCATTCAATAAGCCAATCAGAGTATCTCCTCTCATTCCCTTTAAAAGAGGTGCGATTGGAGCGCACGGCGGAGAGCTAGTTAGATGGCAGACCTACCAACTGGAAAGAGTGAGCGTTTTACAGCTGAGGAGACGATAAATGTATCTCTATATCAAATGTCCCGTCACATCTGATGACAGATCAAAGGGGATTGGCACCATTTGGCACATTTGGCACACGTAATGGAAACCCAACCTGATTTGATTAACTGCAGACTAATGAGTTCACATCCCTCTCAGCCAACCACAAACAGCCACAGCATCAGATAGGGAGTATATATTCAGCATCTGTCATCTTAGAAAAGTCAAAAGAAAAGAAACAGAGTGAGACTGCGAGAGAGAAAGAGAGAGCGCGCGCGCACGAGAGAAACGCTGTCAACAAATTGTAAATTATTTTTATTTTAACCCGGGAGGTTAGAGAGCCCAGCTCCCTCTCCAGCATCCTGAACCCAGTTCCGTATATTCGGACGCTGCAGCTTGGACCTCCGGGATTATGATGATCATTATTACTGTGATTAGTTCATTCTGATTAATGACTGACCATTTAGACGTGTTTCTGATAAATATTTTAATGTGCACAATAATAACCTTTCACATTGTAATCATATTTTTATTTGTTATCTGTTGCATATGTGTGGCTGCTCTGTGTGTGTCTGAGCAGAGTGCACGCGCGTTGTGCACCCGCCTAGAGACGCATATTACTAACTTGTTTAACAGTGAAATACTGCGCCGTTGACTTTAGACCAGGTTTTTGTTGGTCACTGGCGCATTTGCTTTTTACGTCATCTAACTTGCAACGCGCCATGACTGCGCCTGACCACTCCTCATTTTTAGACCAACACACCCAGAGAAGCGCAAGTTCATTTGCTAGTTAGACGACGAGGGTGCAGGGCGTGAAAATGACAACTGCGCCTGCATCTAAATAGCAATGACACTTGCGACATGGATTATGGGCCCTCCGCCGTCCGCTTTAGACCATCTAAATAGAGCCCTAAGTGTTAATTCTTAACCACATCTTGTAGTTTTCCTCAGCAGATAGAGTTTGCTATATTTTCCTGGTGACCATGACAAGACCAACATGACAATCAAGCAAACGCCCTCCACTGAGAAAGAACATGAAATAAAGTTGAAATGTCCAGTTTCTTTTTTAAAAAAAACCTTTCTTCCCCTATTTTTTTTTTTTTTTTTTTACATATTTTACATTAAAATACCAGACTGTTTCCTCTACTATGCACACATCATGCACACAATATAACTGAAGGTAAAAGACTACCAGAGCACCTGGAATAGTTCTGTTCTCCGTCTCCATGATATCCCTTGGAGATGAAAAGTCACACCAGATCCACGACAGTAAATACATTTTCAAGCAGCTACAAAACCTCTGACAAGGCAAATGGCTTTGCATTGGCAGGCAATTTGAACAAACTCATATGTCAAAACAAGCAATATAAAAGTTTCTTATCCCAACATGAGGCTGGGGAAATCTCAAGTCTCTGAGCGAGAAATGAAAGTTGGAGGTGCATATCAGGCACAGCCTATTTGTTATACAGAGTAATGGCTCGGCCCGTCCGCTGTAATTCCACAAATGCATTTTAGCTTTCGCATCATGTCAGCTTCACGTAGCAAACATAAGAATTTGATAACAGCATGTCAGTGATGAATAAAAAAATCTATTCATTTGTCCACTGTGCCTTATGAATACACCATCAGCACAAACATGCGCCTCTCCTTTTAGAGAATATTGCTCTTGGCCTCAGCCTCGGCTGGATTAGATTGTACTGATAGAGGAGATGCATTGGAGATAGAGAATTAGAGGGGCATACCTCCTGCCATAATGCTTAATTTGTTTCATATTCATTACATGTGGTCAGAGTTACTGCATTTGCTGTTATTTTTCCCTGTGGCAGACTTTGTAAGAAACATTTTTTAAATGAGATCTTCCATTTTAAGAGAGAGGAAATGTGATCATGGCACGTAGATACTGCAGAATTCAATAACTGATTATCATCTACTAAAATGCAGAGACTCCAATACATTGGGTAGTACTATTGCTTTTTAGTCCTTCTTTGACCAACAAAGAAATTACTGTTTTTACCCTTTAAAACTTGCGTTTTGTTGGAGTCGGTCTTCTAAATTAATAATCGTTTAACCTTTTTGATGATTCTTCCATCTGAGATTCTTGCAATACACGTACAGTATTACCATTCTGGTTTCCCAGCCCATTCTTGTTCCAAAGTTGACAAATGCTGACGCTTTGTCAGTGATTTCAGTGTCACCTGATGCCAAAAGCCGTAACTGACTGTACAGTATGATACACGGCCAGGTGGCGTCAGTTTGTAACGCGGACAGACATAACCTATTGTGGAGTTATGAAATGCCAATAGTCGGCCGGATGGCACCTGTCGGTCAGTAATGCAGCCAGACAGAAACTGTCGTGGTAGTATGATACACCACTGGACAGCGTCAGTTTGAAACACTGCCCTTAACGACGTAATATAAGAAGCTGGAAATTCCCTATAGGGTGGGTGAGAGTGGAGGTGGATGGGTGCAACAAGCCCCAGACTGTCTTCCAGGAGCCCGGTGTTTGGTGCGATATGTGACAACTTGGTATGAGAACGTGTTGGGTTCCCACACCTAATTTTGAAGCATTTTGACCAAAAATAATTTGGCTCAGAACCCAAAAAGGTGGTTCCCAACTGGAACCAAAAAATAGCCTGTTTTCCTTGATCCAGAAGTGCAAACTGTGATGACTTCAGCGGGTGTGTCATAATTTACAGGTTAGAAAGAGACACTGGAGAAGTTAAGTGAGGAATCGTCAGAAAAAAAGAGTGTGCAGTAGTCTCATTAATAGTTGGTTCGTGCTTGTTCTTTTGGGTAAAAACAAATATCTCTAATAACAGAACAAAGGTTTGCAGGTAATCAATGTTATCTGTGATTTCGCTACTACTGTTTACTTTTGTTGTGCATTCTGCAACACCTTCCATTGATAACACATCCTTGATTACAATGGTTCCACACAAAACTGATCAAACACTGGTTGGTTCGCTGGATAGCACCAAGATTCCAAGAATCCGCAATGTAATCGGTTCAAGAACCAGAGCTAATTTGGAGAAAAAGAGGTTTTAGTTTAGCATAGCACAAAGTTTACAAGGATATAATACAATGCCAGACTGTCAGAATGTTTTTAAGATAGTGGGAAACCATATTTGTAAAGCTTTAGTTGTATCCTGCAGTCTTATTCTTCCTGGATTATATGTATTGGGTGTTTCTTTCATAAAGACCATTAAGAGGAACAGTGCAGGTAGGTTAGAGGATACACAAGGAGCTTTACCCCCCAAAATGGAAGAAATAGTTCATAAATTGGACCCATAAAAGGGTTTAACAGGGCTGAGCGCAAAATAGACCACAACTGAACACAAATAAATAAATGAAATAACAAATAGCACACAAGCGGAACATACAATAGTAGTAGTAGTAGTTGTCCCCAGAACCAGCTGTCTTAAAACTCAGATACTCTCTTCCACTAAAATCAGTGCAGTATTAGTATGCAGCTTAGTAAAAGTATATCTCTAAGGGCCTGTGTCCAGAGGGCTGACACAGTCAGCTTCAAGCTCACAAAGTGAACGGTGATAAAAGCACAACACTCACCAGCAACATCCATCCGGTTGATCTGCTCCCAAAAAATGAGCTGTTCTGTCTTTCTTGTGACAGTAGACAGTAACTTAGCTAGAGAAGCGACTGTGACGTCAATGGCACCTTTCTGAAAAGTTAAGAGATTTTCAACTTAAAGTGCTTGGAGAAGCCACACAAAAAAGAAAAAAGATGTTGGGCACGGCGCTTCTTCTCCAGGTGGCTGCATTCAGCCGCATATGCCCGCTCCTCGTAAAGAACAATTTTAAAAAGATGGCAGTACTGTGAGAAAAACCCTATGTGGACACAGACCCTAAATTATTCAGTGTCTCTTTCAGACTCATTGCCGCCTAAATTTTAAACGATGTTTGAACACTGCTTGGACGGAGATGGACAATATTTTGTGGCAGCCCCTGATTGCATCTCCTCAGCAAAGGGGCTAAAAATAGCATATCTACCCAAGTGTTATATTTCCATTGTTGCTGATAGAGGCTGATCGGAACTGGATCCGATAAACACTTGTGACTGCTACAGAGTAATTTGTCCCTGAAATGAATGCTGGTTGTAACCTTTCCCATTAAATACAAAAGCCAGATATTAGTAGGTTTTTGTCCAGTGGCAAAGGAGCTTTAGAAACTGAGAAACATTACCACTGTGTGCTAGTGTGGTCATAGGTGTTTCTATGAAATGTCTACACAGTGTTAGCATCCTGCAGGCAGAAAGTTGGGTAGTAAAAAGCTCACCTTTATATTTAGGAAAACATTTTGACCTCAGTTAGTTGGGATACTACATTAATTCACAGGTAAGCTTATTGATTTTGTTGTGGCTTGTAATAGCACCACAGATCAAAAACACTGTCATGATCTGGGGACTTGATTGACGCCATCTGAAAATCAGGGAGTGTATCTTTCATCTATCCTTGTGCAAAATTATGTAACTAACTTTACACATATGTATTTACCACTAGCACATGAAAAACATGTCAATGGCTGCAAATTCATTGTTAACTGATGAACACAGACGTTATTTGGAAGGAAACATTTTTGGTAGGACATGATAAAGTTAATGGCCATCCTTTTATACTTCATCTTCTTTGTAGCATTCATTTTTAGAAATAAAGAGTGAAGTTAAAGTGGATTTGGAGTTAGATCTGGGCGATGACATAGCCTCTTTAAACTTGGCCAGGCATTGGGTAATGCAGTGCAAAACCCTGCATTGCACCCACTGGACAAAACAGAAAATGTCTAGATAAATCCTGGATGTTATGTTAGGTTTCTTTATCGTCCCCTCATGGAAATTTGTTGTGGAGCAAGAGTTTACATAAAAAACACAATACAAAGGGGGCCACATCATCAACAACAGCAACAAATCCTGAGGTAAAAAACACCATACTAGTTCAAGGGGATGGAAATTTCATGTCAAGTACAAATAAAAAAATAAATTATAGCTGCTGCGCAGCGATGGGTCGGGTCCGGGCATTTTTAGGCAATTCTGAGCAACCTCTGGAACCTAAGACGGTCATCTACCACTCTGAGCTAACTGGCAAGTAGCAACTCAACAGTGGCTTCACAAATTGAGTAAGCCATTCACGGTTGTGTAGGAAAGCAGCCATCCGTGCATGGAAAGGCAGATTTGAAACCACTGTAAAAAATTCAGTTATTAAGACAAAAATCTGAAAATACACATATTGCATCTAGACAGCATGGAGATGTTGGTAATCTGTTTTTAACAATGACTGATTTGCTCCATAACTGAAAAAGTGATGATTAAAATGGCCATTTTTACATTGACTCCAATTGTTCACATTAGAGCAAAATTCACAATACTGTAAAAAAAAATTCAGTTTTTGAGATAAAATTCAGAAGTTTGCCACACATCATCTACCACGACTCTAGAATTCTGTCATTTTTTTCATGAACATTGAAGATTTATTTAGCAAGAATTTGCATGTATATGTTTACAGTACCGTTTACAGTCAAACATTTTGATGCACTGTAGGCTCAATTTTTGATAAATCAAAAATCTGAGAAACATAGTTTTTGTAGGACAGTCTGAAGATGCTCTGTAGCAAGTTTGGTGTCAATTGAGCAAAAATTGTGGGAGGAGATAGGTTTAAGAAGTTTTACAGTTTTTGAAAAAAACAGAGTGATGAACTTCATAATTTTTAATAGGTTTAAATGTACAAAAGTTTCTTCAGTATTGGGGCTACAGTTTGATGAAAGTTGTGAAGTTGTAGCACGTATGGTTGATTTGTTATGAATTTTCAAAGTTTTGAACTTTAGACGCTTGCTGTAGCGCCACCATCAGGACTATTGGCTTGAGTTTACAGCTGAGGATATCTGGCATGAGACTGGACCTTTGTGCAAAGTTTGGTGAGTTTTCACCCATGGGAAGTATGATTTCCTCAGAAGAAGAAAGAAGAAGAAGAACACCTAGGATTACAATAGTGTCCTGCCCTAAAAATGGGATGTTAGTCCCTCATGTAATTGTTAACGTTTTTCCCCCACTACTCATGACCATATGTTCTGGTCCTGTACTGAGCTTCAAGAGTTGATGATGATAGAAAAGTTGATGGTAATCATACTGTGTACAGTTGCCTATCAACGATGTTGAAAAACAAAAGAAATTGCAACTGGACAGAGAATCTCCCCTTAATTTTAGTTAATTTCAAAGGGGAGACTTTTTACACATGTCCATTAACAAATTTGTTTCAAGTTTCAAGTACAGTAATAGAACATTTGTTCAACCAAAAATAACCCTTCCATTTTCATTCCTTTAAGGGTCATTCTGACTGCCAGTGATATAAATTCTCTAATACTAGGATATTCTGTAGTACTATGATATTTTCTGAGACGGTTATCATATTGTGAAAATCTCATACTGTTTCAAACCTGTAGTCATCTTTGGTGCTCTTCCAGACTGCAACATACCATGTAAGATGGTAGCCGACTGTATCGGTTTTGCTACTTTACTCGCCAAATTTTACTAAAATAGAAAGATGCACACCCACCTGCCTTTGCCAACTGGATCAAAAGGTACTGTTCTCAAACTAGAGAAAATAAAGTACTCATTGTGGGGCTCCATAATAACCTTTTATAAAGTATGGAATCCCTTTCTTAATCATATTATAAAAAGAAAAACCAATTGCCCACTGTTCCATAAACAGGAAAAAGCCAGAACTTGACATGCTCACAGCTTGCCCTGCAATGCAAATTTTCTATTTTCTTTTTAATTTTTTATAAATGCATATCTGATAGTCTGCTGTTTTTATGTCTTTTTTTTTTTTTTAAACCACTGGGGTTTTGTTTCCATCATTATATCTTGTTTTTCTTTATGTTCTGTTCTTCTCGTCTTTATTATGCACATAATATGTCACTGAATATATCGTACTATACCATAATATTGAAGAGTGAAGATACAAGTGAGAGGGGTTTACTTTAACCTGAACAGACTGCAAAGAACTTGAATTTTAAAGCATGTTCACCAGCAGTTGGAGGAAACACTGAGGTATGAAGGCCTATTGAGTTTCAGTGTCAGCTTCGACCATTTACAATCAAACATGAAGCAGCAGGAGCAGATCACCTCTCCAGCTGTGCAGTGATCTCACACACATACACGGACACCCTGGTCGATCTCAGTTACATCTCACGACCTGATAACCACGAGCGTACTGTCATAACACCCTGGCATTGCGTGCTTAGAGAAACCACGCTGGACGCTAAACTAAACCGAGCTTGAAATTTGGACCTGATTGCATGGCTGTGTGCCGACAGCAATTGGCCACACTGGGAGTTGATGGTAGACTGAACCATACCGTCCCGTATGCTAAATGCAGCAGGCATCATTTTTAACTCGCCATTCACCCTCATCATAGAGGGCTTTGGTGAAAAAAGTGGAGTCTAAATGAAGACGGGCCAGGCTCATCCTAACCATCCTCCCTTCAGCAGCCTGTTAGAGGCTTTCTTAAGTTTCCAATGACGCTACAAGCTGAGCAGAGGCACTGGGAAAGGGAGACGGGCTAAAGGGTAGAGTTTCCATCCCACCTACCATGTGGTGCCCTCACCGGACCCGAGCCTACTCCATAGCCGCATTTATCCTATTACACCAATCTGCTGGGATCCACTTCATACACTCACAAACAGTCGGAAAATGTGCAATACGATGGAATTGACAAGAAGCCGCAGTTGTGGTGCATATCATGTCCATGAATATAATTCCCATCGATTTGGGCTGCCAAACATCTCAGACCGGCTTAATACCTTTATATCAAATCCCTCTAAAAGCATATAATTTCCAGTGATTGCTCACACTTGCGGCCTACTTACATTCACATTGACAACTGAGCAGTGGCACGACTCCAGAGAACACACTCTGTCTCTCTAGTGTTTCCTTGTGTTGCCAGCTTATTTATTCTGTGCAGCTTTAAGTGGTGGCTGTGGAAAAGGGAGGAAACAAAGAGTCATTCTCAGACCATGTGTTAAGTTAATATAGAACTTTTTTCACGCTGTTCCGCTGCTGAGTGGGAAAATGTAGCATGCTTTAAGCCTTTTTCAGCTTGCACATATTTCACAGAGTCAGAGTTGAGAAACTGCAGAGCATTTGACATCATCCATTTAAATGACTAAGTGACATCTTAGCTGTCAGCAATGTTCTGCATGAATCTCTTTCAGCTGAGAGGACTGAGTGAGATTGATCTACATTTCCTCTAAGACCCAATCAGTGACCAAGCACTGCCACTCTTCTGAAGGAGATCTGGTATGCAGTTAAAATTACTACATTGGACTGAAGAGTATGGAGGCCAAAGGTGTTTAGAATAAAATAAATCAATAACTTGTTGAATTAAAAGTAACAACAAATGAATAAAGAGACTAAGGTATAATGTAACCATGCAGTTGTGAAATAATTCAATAATGTATAAAACTACAATTTTCCCTCTAATTTTTCATAATAAGATAAGATAGTACTTTATTGATCCCAAACTAGGAAATTCTTATGTTACAGCAGCAAGCAATCAAACAGTATGTGGACATTAGAATATGGAAATATAAAATATATACAAAATGAGTAGTACTCAAATTTAAAATATACAAGAAACATACAGGAATAAAATAAAAATAAAGAATATCAAATTGCAGGAGTATTATTAGTGCAGTTGGTTATTACCAGCAGTGCAAACAAGTGGTTGTAACCTAACTATTAAGCTATAGCTATAGAGGCGAGGCTGTGAGTGCTCTCTTCCAGACGGTGCTCTCTTCCAGACGGTAAAAGTTCATACTCATTATAAAGGATGTGTGATGGGTCAGATAAAACTCTCTGAGCCTGCCCAAGAACAGACTGCTCAAAGATGGCCTGTAGGGAAGAGTTGCCAGTCCTACCCATGACCTTCAGTCTGTACCAGACGAGAGAGTTTGGCCTTAAGCTGGACAGAGAGGTTACCATACCATGCTGTCATCCCATACCTGATAACACTCTCTAATACAGCCTGGTAAAATAAAAACATAGCCTGTTGATTGACACCAAACACCCTGAGCTGACATAAATAAGTACAGTCTTTGCTGTAATTGAGAACACAGGTTGTCAATGTGGGTCTCCTGGCTGAATCTGATATCAAGGAGGAAACCTAGGTATGTGTAGGAGCCGACCTGAAATCTGTCCTTGTGACAGCGAAGCTGTAACAGTTGGAGAAAGAGCTCCGCTGTCTGTCCAGTATGAGGTGAAGAGGGTGGTCAGGATTATCCATGATGGATAAAAGTTTGTTCTATGTCCTCCTTTCCACCACTGCTTCAAATGAGTCCAGTTTGCAGCCAATCACAGAGCCAGCCTTCTTAATGAGTTTCTGAAGTCTGTTGGTCTCACCGGCTCCGATGCTGTTTCCCCAACAGAGTACAGAAAAGTGATACAACAGACTGGTAGAAGATCTCCAACATCTTGCTGCACACATTGAAAGATCTCAGCTTCCTCAGGAAATAGAGTCTGCTCATCCCCTTCTTGTACACAGCGTCGGTGTTGGCCTTCCAATTCAGTCTTGTCTATGTGGATGTCGGGGTACTTGGTGATGTCCTCTCCCTGTATGCACAGGGGTTGAGAAGCCGCCCTCTTCCTTCTGAAGTCAGTCACCATCTGCCTAGTCTTGGCCACGTTCAGCAACAGGTGATTTAAGAGAGAAGATTTAATAAGAGTTAAAAAAAAAAAGTCGTCTTTATTTAATTTCAGTACTTTATATTTCATTATGTATTTTTTAAAGGCATTCCCCTAATGACTGTTTTATATCATGATACTATTTTTTATAGTGAAGTCTTTGTCAATTATGACCAATAGCACAGTGACAGATCCCAGCAAACACTGGTTAAACGGTGACGTTGTGTCCCTGGCAAGTGGTGGTCCCAGTTAAGGCATCGTGGTGACAAGGTGACGTGTCTTTCATCGCACATGGGAGATACAGGGCTTTTTGCTAGAAAGTCAGGTGACGTAGTATAAAGAACAGTGACGGGGGGGGGACAAAAATAAATGGATAAATAAATGGATAAAGAACACAGGGAAAAATAATCCTAAAACCTAATACAAGAGCATTAATGGGTATGGTGGAGTGGAGAGTATGTGGAGAGCATTAGAGTAAGCACACACTGCACTTTATATTGTTTGATCTTTATTCTTATTTGTGTTGATTTCTCATCACCTCTAGTACTCGTTAGTAGTCATTTCAAATAAATACAATGATTTTTTTGGGGGGGGATTTTTTTTTTTTTATGGTGGAGTAGGTGCCAAGGGAAGCTTGGTGCCAGGTCCGGCACTGCTAAAGAGGGACAAAGTCCAGACCTGTCCATGTAAGACTGTAGCAGCCAGAGGTGTGGGCTCAAGTCACATGGCTCGGACTCAAGTCAGACTTGAGTCACAAATTTGATTATTATTTGACTCGTGACGTCACTTGGACTTGAGCCTTTTGACCTGAAAATACTTACCTTCCCTCAAACCCAAAGATTCAGAGGTATAATTTTTCAGGTGTGCCATGAATCAACTCTCTTCCCTTCATTTTCTGAATCAACTAACGTTAATGCTATTTATTCCCAGCAAGTTGATGCTGAATTCCCATTTTGTTTGAGCCAATCCAACAGCATCCAGTCATGCTCAGGAGAGAACCGTGAAGAACTAATGTTATGTTACTGAGCAACAGTTGGAAAAATAATACAAAAGATAATTTTGTTCATGTGCAAAAACTTCTGGTGGTCAACAAAAAATAGTAATAGCAACTTCCAAATAACTTGTTTTAACAAATGAATACAACTATTCAACAGCATATATGATTTTCATAAATTTAATATACTCTCCTGTGAAAATGGCATTACATTTGGTGAAGAGTGCATTATGAGTAATTTAGGGCTTAAAACTCAAAGTGTAGGACTTGGGACTCGACTTAGGACTTGCCTGTCTTTACTTGGGGCTTGAATTGGGACTTGAGTGCAAAGACCTGAGACTTACTTGGAACTTGCAAAACAATGACCTGGCCCCACCTCTGGTGAGTGTCCTGAGCTGAGCAAGCGTGTGTTTTATTGCTTGCGGCCAACCTCAGTTACATACTAAATGCCATGTATATTGTACAGTACATTTATGATGCAACATTGTGGTATCTCTCAGTATGACTTATGATAATCTCAAAGAAAACTGAACTGCAGGGATGGTCTGGCAGGGACGCAGGGTTGGGGCTGACTGCTTAGGGCCCCAAAAAAGCCAGCTTGTTTCTACGGTCTCGGTCAAGTAAACCACAAGTAGTGAGTAGTTGCTTTTCTTTCCCACTGTGACTCTTCCTGACCGGTCAGTGACCAAATAAAGGTAACCAGATCTGTTTCTATTTGGACGTCTCACAGTGCAGTGTGCCATTTAGAATACATTTGAGAGGAAGTCTGTTCCAGGAGGCCAGGTTCCAGTACCACAGAGCGACTGTGTGTTTGAGCACATGCACCAGCAGCACTTCAGTGGGCATTATGTCATGAGTCCAAGCTGAAGTGGAGAAAAGGGTCACCAGCAGTCTCTGACCAAACTGACTGGGAACTTCCCAAAACAAAGACCCAGGAACAGACAGCATAAGAAAAAGTCCAGTCCACAGCCTTAACAAGCACTGAGTACAGGGTACATCGGTGTCTCTGTGTGATGTCTGCAAGCTGCTCAGAATTCCACTAAACTCTGCTGACTGACTGTCTTGCCATTGTATTATGTGTTGAATCATTTAACGGGAATTTTGGCAGCTTCACCACCTCCTCCAGATTTGGAAAAGTAATTCATTCTCATTTGCAGTTACTGGACAGAAGCAAAGGAACAGTTAGATTCATCAGAAACTTTTGTTTGACGTAAATATGTTGAAAGAAATGGAAAAACACTTCCTGCTGGGTGTAAATCATGTAATTAGTGGGTGTGATTCTGCTCTTTTGTGCTAATATGGAACAGGTTCACTATTAGAATAAAGTACAACTTGAATAAACAGACAAGGTAAAGCAAATATAAATCATGTTAAATGTGTTTGGTTTAAAAGGAAAGTGTCCTCCCACTTAGGATTAAATTAAGTAAATGTATTTTTAAAGAGAACTGATTTACTGTGTTTATTACCAAATAACTCTGGACTTTTATCTTGATTATTTCAAGCAATAGAGGAAAGTTATGCATGGAAAAAAAAATTGTAGGCAAAATTGACAACATTTCAACCACAAATGTTGTTCCTTAGATAAAGTTGAATAAAGCCCCTTTCCCATAAGACAAAATCCCACTACCACCCACTTAAATCTGGGTTTTGTATTTAATGGAAAAACTTAGAATCGACATTCACTTCCAGGTTAAATAACTCTGCAGTAGTCATGGGGATTGATTTATCTGCTCCAGCTCTGATCAGCTCTGATCGGGAGTGATGGAAATACGACATCCCTGGCATACAATGCAATGACGTGCTGCCACAAATTACTTTCCGTCTCTGTCCAAGCAGCATTCAAACATCATTCAAAATTTAGTCTGCACCGAGTTTGAAAAAGAGTCTGAATAAATAACAGACATAAAAGAGAAGTAACCATTGTAACATTTTCAATTCAATTCAATTCAATTTTATTTATAAAGCCCAATATCACAAATCACAATTTCACAATTTTCCTTTAACGGGGAAAAAAAACGGTAGAAACCTCAGGAAGAGCAACTGAGGAGGGATCCCTCTTCCAGG
>NC_065519.1:40363769-40368636 GCF_006386435.1 Epinephelus moara
GATATGAGTTAATCTGAGAGACAGTGGAGCACAAAGGCTCCGGAGAAGAAGCCGAGTTAGTGACATCACTGTTCTCTATGCTGCTTTCCACTGTTTACTGACCTCTTTTCTCAACCTGGTCTCAGTGCTAAGTTGTCAAATACCACTGCTTGAGCGGCGAGTGACACACCAAGGGAAAAGGCTGTCCTCTCATGTCAGCATGATACGCAGCCGGTCACTGGCAGCCTCGAGGGGAAATGCGGTGGGACAACAATGTAAGTTAGGGTGTGAAAGTCTGAGTAAGGTGGGTGGGTCCAACAACCACCGACTTTCACCCGAGAGGCCGGTGTTTGCTTCCTGTATAACTGTAAAGCTAAACTCTGTTCTTTTTTCCTAAATCCAACCAAATACCTTTGTTGAAACCATGTGCGTGTGCTGTGGAAGGAAAAAACAATGTCAATCTGCGGTGTTGTACCGATGTGGTACATTTATTTTGAAAGAGACTGTATGCAAACTGCACATTTCCTGTGAAAACAATAGTGTATTCTAAAAGGACACCACAAGCTGACACAGTGTCTCAGAACATCTATTGACAGCCTACCTTTCGGAACAGTTTGTCTGATGGAAAAGGAGGCTAAAACAAAGACAAAGACAGCATCTGTTTCAGCACTCCTGCTGCTTCTCCACGCTATAAGATATTCAACATTGAAGATTTACCGAGTCAATAGTATGAAACAAGAGTCTTCCAAAGGTTACGTAATATTTCCATGAGAATCGTGTAATCACACTCACACAGACTGGGTTTGTTGGGTATTGATTTAAAAATGACCTTACTGTATAAGATGTTATTATGTTTAATGCCCGACTAACACCAAATACAGGTATGTTTTCACCTGTGCACCTTTACCTGAGAAGACCATCTATGGCTAAAATGACAGCAATCATGTCCTTATTAAATTAAAGAAGCCAGCAGACAGGACGAAGACAGCAGTGCGCCACGTTGGTTGTTGTTGTTGAGTAGATACTTTGTGGTTCCTGTTTGCCAACAGTCAACATTAATTTCTTTTAACCACGACCACAACTATGACCTTTTTCTAAAGATATTTTTTGGGGCATTTTTGCCTTTAACTGGTAGGAAAGCTAAGTGTGAAGGGGGGAGAGACAGAGAGAGAGAGAGAGAGAGAGTGACATGCAGCAAAGGGTCACAGGCTGGAGTGGAACCCGCACCACTGCGGTAATAGCCTTGTACATGGGGCACCTGATTTATCCACTAAGCACCAACAACGCCCCAACCTTTTTCTAAATTTAACCAAGTTCTTTTTGTATCTAACCCTAAACAAACTTTAACAATAGCAGTGTTAAATCAGAAAAAAACTGTTAATTGGTTTGGTTTTGGAAGGAACACACAAGTGATGCCTTAATAGAGATATTAGTTTAGAAAATGTTTTTTTCTCGAGGGCAGTTACAAACAGTGTTGGGCAGGTTACTCTCAAAATGAAATACATTACATATCATTTAAAAGTAATAAGTTACTTTCCAATATGACTCTCTCGGTACACTAATAATTCACAACATTTCACAGCTTTTGCATTACTTTGACCAAAATGACTGTCAGAAGAACTAATGTTCATTTTAAATGGATGAGGGTCATGTTTACTTAAAGCACAGAAGCTCCAGTTTATTAGAGTTCATTTAAAAAACAGTGCTGCTCCGGTCTGACCCACTCATGCATCCACATACAGGGGCTACCACTTTGTATTCAAATCCCCTGCATATATTAATGATAGTGTGATGATATAGAACAATTAAATAGCCTAAACCTTTTTAAATAAATGAATAGCCTTGGACACAGGGAGAGTCAGGCAGAGGATCAGCATCTGATAATCATGGGATATAGATAAATAATTTGGGCCTATGATATGAAACACAATAAACAAATATTGAGGTTAACACAACTAACTGAATGGTGTGCGAGTCAGTCACTATGACGAGCGCAAATTAATACACCAGAGCTGGAAGACCCACCTGCTGGTTCCCGGTGTGCCGGTCAGCTACAACAGCACCGGAGAGAGTTATGTATGAGAACAGGACTGTGTACCAGCATTGCTCTGCAGTTATAGGGGATGTGAACGGAAACATATCCAATACCAACGTCACCCAAATGTGCCGATCACAGGGATGAGGAAAAAACAAACTGAAGGTCCGCCCCTTATTCCTGCTGCTTTCAGGCAGCCTTCGGACGCAAAAGGTAGAATGGGATATGTTGTAGACCAAGGTATATTAATGGAAACACACTGAACATGATAACGTACAGTATGGCATGACCCAGATGTGCCAATTACTGGCACCCTTTTATAATGTAGCACATTTCTTCTGGTGTCACACTGGTAGAAGTGGAGGGGGTCATCCCTATGTTCCCAGGGTTCTATGTTTCCAGGGTTCTATGTTTCCAGGGTTCTATGTTCCCAGGTTTATATGTTCCCAGGGTTCTATGTTTCCAGGGTTCTATGTTCCCAGGGTTCTATGTTCCCAGGGTTCTATGTTTCCAGGGTTATATGTTCCCAGGGTTCTATGTTCCCAGGGTTCTATGTTTCCAGGGTTCTATGTTCCCAGGGTTATATGTTCCCAGGGTTCTATGTTCCCAGGGTTCTATGTTTCCAGGGTTCTATGTTCCCAGGGTTCTATGTTTCCAGGGTTCTATGTTCCCAGGTTTATATGTTCCCAGGGTTCTATGTTTCCAGGGTTCTATGTTCCCAGGGTTCTATGTTCCCAGGGTTCTATGTTCCCAGGGTTCTATGTTCCCAGGTTTATATGTTCCCAGGGTTATATGTTCCCAGGGTTATATGTTCCCAGGGTTCTATGTTCCCAGGGTTCTATGTTTCCAGGGTTCTATGTTCCCCACTTAACTCTGCAAAAAAGCTTCTATGTTCCCTGTTTACACAAAAAGGGTTCTATGTTTCCCGCTTGCTTGAGCGGGAAACATAGAACCCGGGAAACATAGAACCTTTTTTGTGTAAGTGGGGAACATAGAACCTTTTTTGCAGGGTTAAGTGGGGAACATAGAACCCGGGGAACATAGATACGCTCCTGAAGTGGAGTCGGGTGGATCAGTGTGGAGGAATGAAAATGAAAACAACAAACAGTTTATTTTGGGTGATAACACATTACGTGACATTGAAAATGTAGAAATATTACCTATAATCCTGTTGGTAACTCGTTATATTACTTTGTTACTGCTAAGACATAATTTATTATTGATCAGCACTTGATACCAACAATATATTGTTTTGTTAATTTTGGAGGACTTGTAGTTTTGGTTCGTCACGCAGGTTGGTTTGATGAAAGCCATATGGTTAAAACACATAATAGAAATCATTGTTAGCGCACCGTTTAATCATACACTGGTATCAAGTGAACCTTTCATCACACAGGAAATAAAGCCTAACAATAACTGTATTACCACTTACTTACAGTGCGACCAACTCTTTCTGTCAGTGCTCAGTTTTAGACACAGAGCACAGAAGCTGTTGACTCAGACTTTAACTCCTGTGTGTTTGCATCTGACAAGAGATTATGCAGAAGGCTTGCAGCTCTCTGCCCTCCCACTTCCTTGTGGATTAATGTCTGTTTTCTCACCATTAGCCACATTAAGAGGAGGTGCTGTCATGCCATCACAAGTGTTTTTTCCTGTTTCTAATAGTCACAGTTAAAGGCTGGCCTCTCCACACTAATGAACCTATGATTAATTAAAACATGTCTCTGGGAGCACTGCTGTGGCTGGGTATATGACTGGGTTATTGGGGAAAGGGGTGGGGGCTGGGGGCTGGGGGGTTAAATGGCTTAGAGAAGGTTAGAGAAGTCAACAGCAGGCGAGCAGCTCCAGCTCCCATTACATCATTCTACCCACATGCTGAGCTGGGATGTAGTGATGTCACTCAGTTTACTCAGCTTCCAAGCCATTTGTTTTCCTATGAGTAGCCCTTTTGTTTATTTTCATAATTTTGAATATCACTCTTAGCCAGTTTTACATCGACTCTAAAACCCAATTAGCTTAATGTCTCTTGCATTCTACCGGCACTGCTGTGAGCCCCGAAAAGTGCCCATTAAAACGCCATTTCTGACGCTTTGTTTGCTTTGCAGGGTTCAATTATCAATGCACCAGCACCTTTTACAGGACCCCTGGCTGTAAGGTTTTAAGAGCTCCAGGAGAGGTTAGATCTGTGATTTTTCTGTGGCCTTCCAGAAGGGACCTTGGGGGGCGCTAAACACCTCCACTGCTGCCAATGTGAAAGTCTCCAAACACACAGAAAAAGGCAGAAAACCCCACTTTTTTCTTTCCTTTTAGGACCCCAAAGACGTAATTTCACAGAACAACAACCTCCCTCTTCTTGATAACTGTTACCCTCCAGATGATCCATACTGAAATTATACAGCTCAAATGTATTCCAACAGCATTAAATGAGAGTGTAGATACAGTATCATGAACAGCCTCAAGGGGTGCTCCAATAGTAGATGGATTGGACTCAAATTATCTGGCTGTCTTGGTGACTTAGGATGTCAAACTGATAAGATACTGGGACTGTATCCACACGATACACAGTAAT
Organism: Epinephelus moara; assembly: GCF_006386435.1. Classification (NCBI taxonomy): domain Eukaryota; kingdom Metazoa; phylum Chordata; class Actinopteri; order Perciformes; family Serranidae; genus Epinephelus; species Epinephelus moara. The sequence goes on from NC_065519.1 coordinate 40,368,353, forward strand.
ACAACCTAATCAGGAGGGGGAAAAAAACTTCACTTCCTCATACCGAGCCTTTTACTTATTACCTCACCCGAGGTAATTGTTAAATTCTGCAGGGACATATTTTGAGTGAAGGCATCAGCGTCATGCTATAAATTCTACCTATGAGCTGAGGAGGGGAAAAAAGAGACTGAAAGTCCAAGTTCAGTGAGAGTGCAGGCTGAAGCAGGGGCCTGCAGCCGCCTCTGGGTTTCATCTGATTTGCGGTGGCAATAAAAAAATAAAATACAAGAAAAAAAAAAAAAAAA
>NC_065519.1:40368650-40401185 GCF_006386435.1 Epinephelus moara
AAAAAAAAAAAAAAAACAGCAGGCCACATGCTGGTCGCCTCAGATGTGTTTTGGATTGAAAATAGGATTAATGTGCTAAAGTGTGATTAGAATGGTTAAACACGATTAATTGGAATGGACTCCAGTCGCCCGGGGGGCTAGGAGGTGAAGGTGGGGTGTGTGTGTGTGTGTGTGCGTGTGTGTGTGTGTGTGTGTGTGTGTGTGTGTGTGTGTGTCAGGGTGTTTCTAGACAGATTCCAGCTGAACCGAGTGAACAAAGTGCGCTAACTGTCCAGGATTTTCCATGTCTCTCCTCCTGTATGTGTGTGTGTGTGTGTGTGTTGTGTGGGTGTGTGTGCATGTGTGCACAAGTGCCTTTTCCCTTTGCATTTTCTCATAGCCAGCTTGTCTCAGAGCAGATTGAACACAGCTGAGAATGTTGGTCTAGGCCTGCAGCGCACCATCCTGGGGGAATAGGCAGGAACCACGAGGCTGGACTTGGCTCGCCCTGCGACGGCTGAAAACTGCCATGCACCCAGGGCAGGGGTCCAGGTGGATCGGCTGGGGAGAGGAGAGTAATTTGGGGGTTATTTAAAATGATCTATTAAACCCCTGAACTTTAATCAGGGTTGCTACTATACTGACAGCCATGATTTACCTACAAATCAGTAGGACGGGGATGGGAGGGGATGGATAGGCTCAAAATGGGACCACTTCATCTGAATTATTTTCTGGGGCACAGGGGCTGGGGCGTTAGCATTGATGAGGCCTGAGGAAAAAGAGCGATAGCTCTTAAGAAATCTGCATTCCTTTCCAAATGCAACAGCTCAACATCATCCGCGCCTGGCTGTTGACAAAGAAATTGCTTTATTATCCCTTTCCATCAGCGTAGCCTCCTGGTATTAGCATGTCTCGGCTGAGAGAGGGCTTTGGAGCGGTGAATAGGCAACCTTGGTCTTGTCAGCGAGAGCCAGAATACCTCACACAGGGTGCAGACCCCCACTTGTTTGAGCTATGTGTAAATACAGGCAGGCTCTGACAGACACCCAAAGTCAAACTGGTTTACGGAGGGCCTGCTGAGCCAAAAAGCAGAACCAAGCTCTCACAGGTCATTACCACCGCCCGGTCTGTCACAGGGGTAATTGAAAAACCACAGGGGTGTGATGTAATCCACCGCCAGATTACAGACAAGTACACACATAAATATACAATCATCACAGAACAAGGACCAGGACAAACTGATAAACACATAATCATGAACATGGTGAACCTGTGGGCAAACACGATCATATAAAGGTCTTGTTGAGTTAATATTGTCTCTGATCAAACAGATCCCAGCTTTAGAAGTTCTCCGTTTCATATGTGTGACCACCATGAACCACTGTGACCTCTGTTTACAGATGAAATATTTGATTTTTCCATGACCTGCTACCTGTACAAACAATTGTTAGATTTTCAAAGATTGATGTAAATATATCACCAAACCAAAGTATCCACACAGAAAGTAACTAAATATTTTTTTCTAAAATCAGTTTATCATAACAGTTGCATAATCTCCCCTTAAAACTGAAATTTTTAGTCCTCATCTTTATCCTTGAAAGTTGTGAATTTTAGGGGGAAAAACAATCCGGGCCATGAAATTTTTTTGTAAATAGATATAATCTATTTATATATTTATATAATATATCTATACATATATTTATGTGTGTGTGTGTGTGTGTGTGTGTGTGTACATATATTCACATATATATATATATATATATATATATATATATATATATATTGTTATTTCCACTTAACCATAGTAAATACAACCTGCTCAAAAACCGACACTTGGTCAGTGACTTCCAGCGTTAGACACCAATGAAAAAAGCGGTCCTGTCACATCAGCATGATGCGCAGCTGGTCGCCATTGTTGTTTAAGAGCACCCGGCAGCATCAGCGGGAACAACAACAAAAGTTAAGGCGTCAAACGTCCAAGTAGGGCTGGCCAGAGGCGGGGTGGATGGGTCCAACAACCACAGACTTTCACCCGGGAGGCTGGTGTCTGCTTCCTGTAAGATTGTAAAGCCAAACCCAACCACGTGTGTATGTTGGCTAAACATAACCGCATGCGTTTGTTGTTAAAGGAAAAAACATGTCAATTTACGATGTTGTACTGACGTAATGCATTTATTTTGAAAGAGGTGGTCTGCAAACTGTACATTACTGTGAAATCGAAAGTGTATTTTGAAACCAGACAATACATGTTCAATAAGTTAAGCCATACAGAGTTTTTGGTTTCATCCGTTGAGGTTATAGGCCTACATCTCTGGTTCCCAGTGCTGACCCAATACAATGAAGGAAATTGTGTTTGTGGTGCTGGAAGCATTAAAAATGACATTTGAAAAAACACATCATATTTTAATACCTTAATAACCTTTGCACACAAGAAAACAATCTGTATGACCAGTCAGTACTGAGGGTAATTAAGAGCAATGTTAGAGTCACAAGACTGACTAAAACATTAGAAGTGAAATGTTACATCGGCCCCCACATACAGGTGTGGTTGTAACAACACATATAATACTGTCATATTAATACCAAGGACCACAATAATATAATACGTAAAATAATTAATATCATTGAACAGTTAAATAATTCCACTTTAATTAAAACAATATAATTAGTCATATAGGCTAAATACACAAATATATATATTTTTAAAAAGCTTTGAATTTCATGATCAGTTTCATGGTTTTGTCATGTTTCTAATTCATACAGTTTGAGATGTTACGACTGCCCTTGGTCTCCCCTACTTTTCGATATGTAAAGGGTGCACTATTCCTGTATCGGCACTTGTATTAAAATAATATGTAAAATTGGAAAAATGAAAAAATATATGAATATGTAATGCTGCAATGTACAACATTATATATACACAGTATATCAGAATGAAACTTTTTGCTCGCTGTTTTTGCATTGCTATGTGCTTCACATATCTGTGCTCGAGGCACCTGGCATGTTTGCCGGAGTGCTCTGAAGGTCTTCAGTTGAAAAAAAGCACCCCACATCATCTCTTCTTTTTTCTCATTGTCCAATTGGATGATTTGGGAGGCGGACATTCTGTGGTGGTCACAACAACAAGTTTACAGTTGGTAAACAATGGCGGAGAAACTAGTGCTGCACAGTTGTTTGGCAGGACCAATGGACTCCCTGTAGTTAGTATACATTTTTGTTATGCTAGGTCCAACAATAGACAGCAGGTTGTCAAACTGCCCCTGAGTCATCCTAAAATGTGCCTGGAAATGTCCATCACGGAGGCGAAGCTCCTGGACCAACTGGTGGTACTCCCCATGATCCATCCTTTTTTTTAGGGTCTCATGTACCCACACAGATCTCCGTTTCCCTGTGCCCAACAAGCTATTTGCCACAACCAGAGCTACAGCAAGTACCATCTGCGAGTCCATTTTAATAACTAGCTACTAATGGCTGTGAAATAAACAAAATAAATGAATAAACAGTAGACTGATTACACAGGAAGGCTGGGGTAAGGAGGTGAGGGGGTGGCTGCCTGGCAACAACAAAAAGGTGCATGCAAGCTAGTGGCATTCAATTAAAAAAAAAAAAAAAAAAAGGCAGTGCAGCGTGCCTCACGTTTTGCAACCTGCAAAACGCTTTCTGTATGATCGGGGCCTAATGAGGTGTGGAAAAACATGGTAACTGGGTCCCCCCTTCAGCGCGTCATAATATCACAGCTAGCCTAGCCTTCCTGAGTTGATTCTAGGTTTTAAAATAGTAATACATGGCATCAACACCTAATCATACTGTGTAGGAAACAGGAGATGTGACTGATATAATGTTGAAATAAAAAGCTGACACTCTTTTCTGTCAGGTAGAAGCAGCTCGAGTTACTCAGAGCTACCAGAGCCTCATAATGAGCAACACAAATGTAGTCAGAGCTCTGAGGATATGCCAGCTGCAGAACAAACACTTCAAACATGCACAAAAATTATATTTATGAATATTTATTCCTGTGGGTTTTATTCTGGAAGTGCAGTTGACTAACTGTTGAAAGACACTTGTTGCTGTTTTTGAAGCTATTTTTGTGTGTGGTAATAAAACTAAAAGAAGTCATAAAGAGTAAACAGACAAAAATATTTCAACTAAACATTTACAGCATACGTGGTCTGTTGTGAATGTAGATTTCAAGCCTGAATAATCATCGCTGTCACAAAGGGTATAATGCTGCATCGCCTCTACAGATGAAATTGACAGGTTGTCCAATTTTATTTAACCTCCCTCAGCTGGATTCTACCACAGAAAACAGTTTTATAACAGGTATTAATTGTTACATAACCCAGCCTGATGGGTCACCATCACTGCTGAAACATGGTGATCTGTGGATGAAGATCCTTACTATCCCATAAAAGTATATGGAGTCAGGCAGCTGGAGCTAATAAACGGCTGCTGAACCCTGTAAAACCTTTATAAGTTCCTGCCTGTGGGTGAACAGGAGAATAGGGAGTAAAAAAACAGGATGAACACAGGGGGAAGGCACCAATAAATCTGCGAGGATTAGGATTGAAAACAGGGATCATACGTTTACTGTCAGAATGAGTCGACCGTGTCTTCTGTCATACTTGCTGGGTGGCTTGACAGGGATGGTGTAAATTGTACAGGATGGCCACACAGATATAGACGGCTGCGTGCGGATTTTCAGAAAAGTTCTTTTAACCTTTATCACAGGCTAGAAGTGCTCCCTCCAGAAATAAGTAGGTGTAATGGCAAGAAAGAAAAAACAACCTAACCAGCACTTATTTGAGCGTTCCAATCCAAATACCCACCATCTACTTGGCAAACACCTTCAGAGTGAAAGAGCCATGCTTTATGAGAGTGTTAGCTGAATTAACAAATTGCAACGCAAACGAGAAACATGCCTGCAAGTAAAAACAACCCGATATGTTTGTCAGATTTCCAGCAGACCCCGCCACCCCTTCCATCTCCCAGGAATTGCAGCCCTGACTCTAAAAGTCAAGTATTGCAAGAGCGGTTTTGTGACATATGCCCCCTTTCTCTAAGCTGAGGTGTTTCTCCCTATTAGATTTATAATGTTCTGCAGTTTCCAAGAGAGCCAAACATTAGCAAGTTGCAGGCTTTTGGCCCCAACAAACGCATGCAGTGGCTGTGCCCTGACAGCAGAGTAATATGCACTGTCGGGAGAATTCAGACGCGACGGGACTTAAAGGGAGGCTTCGCTGATGCCTGTCTGTAATTGCCCCAGGTCACGGCCGCTGCTTCACTGCAGATGACCCAGGCAGGCATTATATATTATTACAAGACAAGGACTTCAAACCCCTCATAAAATGAACTATCAAGGGTATTTCTCCCAACTTTTAGCTCTGGAGTCCTGGACTTTGTAAAAATCAAGACCCCCTCCCCTCCTTCTCTGACTATACTTTTTTTCCACCCCCCTGTCTTTTTTGAACATTAATTCCCAACAATGGTACTTTTCATTTGAGTGAGAGCAGAGCAAGGCAAGACTCTCTCAGCACATGGTGAAGAGTGAGGGGCCGGCCCTACTCAAACTTAAGTATTTTTTCTGAGTGGGATCCAAAGATGACCTGACTAATGGACAATCACTGGTAGGGAAATATCTTTGCCCAAAATGCTACAGCTGGAGGCGCTTTCTCTCCTGACTCAGTTATGTAAGTGTCAAAAAATATCCCAGACTTGGCTTATTGAGTCCCAAGCCGCTAAATCGGGGCACTAAGCCTGAAAGCGTTGTTTGCTTTTTCACAGAGTGTGCCGCCTGTTAGCTCATTTTGAGACAATCGGCTTTTAAAAACTTCCATTTGAAAGGAAAGTGAACCTCACAAGTCGCATTGGAAGTTAATTTTTAAAACATATGTGCACAAGTCAAAATGTCCTGAAGACTGAGGAATCTTAATGAGGTATTTGGAAATGGCCATCAGGCATAAGTCAACCTCCATTTGATTAATGCTCCCTTTAAATGACCCTCTCCCACCATGTTCACAATCCAACTGTGTATGAGTATGATATGTGGACTATTACTGATAACTCTGCTTGTTGAAAAGCTTTGGTTAAGTGGATAGAAAAATCCCAGCGAGAGCTATCATATATCTGTTGGAAACCAGACCATAGTTTTTTCATACAACACTTAATCCCTTTTTCCATTATGAAGATAATGCATAACTTTTTTTTTTTAATTCTTTAGCAATGCATTGCCGTAAGAATGCCTCTGATTTGTAACCAAAGAAACTGAAGTGCTTATGGGGATTTATGAAAATAGCTCATTGTTGAATTATATTTTGTTTTTTTTTGTTTTTCTTTTTTTCATTTTTACAGGGCTTATTTTCACATTTAGTGTTAATTTAGCCCATATAAGTGCCAGAAACAACACACAACCTTTGTTTAAAAAGCTCCTAAATCCGGATTATTTATTGTGGACAGTAAATAATACATGCAGTCCCCCAGTCTCTCCTCTCACAGTGTGGAAGGCACATTAATTGCCATTTCCATACATTTGTAACAACAACAGTTCCATTTTGGCAAAACACACAAGTGTGACAAACTTGACACCTTAACAAATCAGCCCAGTATCTTAGGAATTTCTTTCTTAAGTGGGTTTGAATCAGTGCTGTACCCAGTGTGTAAGCTCTGCACAGACGCATACTCATGCACCATCGCAGACCTCCTCTTTATTTTCAAAATGAAAACCTTTTCCCGCAGTGGAAACAAAACTTTTACTTACTTATATTTCACAGATAAGAAACACTAAATTGTGGAGACAAAAAAGTCCCCACAAAGTACAGGGTTTCCTTTTCCTGGCTTCATATCGGCAGAGGAAAGTCCGCTAGCCACTAGGCTAATTTATGCAGTGTAAAATGTCAGAAGCTTTTGCTAATAATGTTAGCATGTTGTGAGTATAGCAGAAGATGTGTCTAACATAAACAACTGTTTTATCGTTGAACCTTGTGAGTTGTAATGGAGCCTAATTTTGTAACTCCACCTTTGTTAAATGTTGCTGTTGTTCCAGGCTTCATATGAGTAGAGGAGAACTCCCAGCTGCTATAGGGTAATTTATGCAATGTAAAATGTCAAAGCCAATTTTCGCAGTGGCCAAACAGTGAAATAACAACTTCTGAGACTGTAATGTGATGCCACTGGGCCCAAAAAGACTTTTTCTGATAGACTTACATTAACATCACAGCCTCCACACAAATTATTTGTTTCACTATCAGGATTTGATACATTTGGTCCAATAACATTTGGAAAGTCTAGAAGAGTAGCACAATTAAATAACTTTATCCCCATTCTACTGAGTGGAGTGCTAAACCAGAAGTAGCCGCCTCAGCTGGTGGAAGTCTGTAATGCATTTGCTCTATTGGCCCAGTGACGTGGAAGCAGTGGCGATCATGCGGTTAATTTTATACACGGCAGTTGAACAATTTTGGCTACTTCTTAGGTGTGTTGGTTGAATCAGTCAAACTTCTACAGCCATTTACACAAACTCAACACAGTAGCATAGACACCCCACCAGCTAGTGTTTTGGAGGTGTAACTGCAGAGCAACCCAGACACACCACTGTACAAGTATAAATGTATGCTCACAACGGTGTAGGCCTTTTGCGTAGGCTACAGCATAGGTTCTGTATAGTGCTGACACACACACACACACACACACACACACACACAAACACACTATTTATCAGCCTCTTTACTGGATGATTCTGCAAGTCGCTGTTTACTTTCAGACAGTGTTGCCAGATCTCGCGAGACAAATAAGCAACCAGACCTGTGAAAACATGCCCAAAAACAAGCGACTTTTTCTACGGAGCCCCCCTAGGTTCCGGGGAGAAAAAATTAAATAAACTGTGTGCACGGTTTTACAATCCATGGGGACGGATTTTAAACTGTGGGTACAGATTGTCAATTTACATCCATGTGGACAGATAAGTAAACTGTGCGCAGTTTTGCAAAACTGTACCCACGGTACACAGTTTATTTATTTTTCTCCCCCCTGAGCTTCAGGACAATGACCACAAGAGGGAGTTAAACCACATTTTAACATTATTTAACATTAGAAAACAGATGGCATATCAAATATAGACTGATGTACCAAGTACATTATATACACAGTAAACCTCTGATAATCAAAATTTGCACACACAAATAAATATCATCCTGAATTCACAAATTCTTTATTTATTATTGCTTTTTATGCACTCATCTAACTTTTTTCTTTTAGTTACAGGACTGACGTTTTCCTAACCAGAAAAAAACACATTACCCTGCTCTGCCTCTGATTGGCTAGTACTCGTTGCCATCAGGGTCAGAGCCAGTTAGAAGCAGGATGCGGGTGGGAAAAAACTCTGCTGTCTCCTGTGTGTATGGGGAAAGGGGAGGGACAGAGGGAACAGGCAAGACAAACTATCTGCGTCTAAATAACATATCGAAAATATCTGCTTGACAACTTTTTATGGAGCTGGGAACAAGCCTAAATAAGCAGCTACGCTTTAGAAACAAGCCCAAAAGAAACGCAACCCGTGACTACCAATATTTGTAAGCGACTTTACAGAAAAACAAGCCCAAAGTCGCTTATAATAAGCGGACTTGGCAACACTGCTTTCAAGAACAAGTTGTATCTGCCTGTTGGAGGCCTCAACACCTACTTTTTATTTTTTTTATTTTTTTGCTGTGGAATCATTTTATTAGAATCCATTGTAAATTACATGAATTCAGCTTCACCACAGCTGCTGTGAGCAGGCTCTAAACTTTTTGCAGCCACCTCTCTCACCTGAGGCTGAGCAGCTTATAATATAAAGATTGGCTTTTGGTGGAGTACTACTTTCTTTCTTTCTTTATTTCCTTCTTCTCCTTCTCCTTCTTCNTTCAGCTTCACCACAGCTGCTGTGAGCAGGCTCTAAACTTTTTGCAGCCACCTCTCTCACCTGAGGGTGAGCAGCTTATAATATAAAGATTGGCTTTTGGTGGAGTACTACTTTCTTTCTTTCCTTCTTCTCCTTCTTCTTCTTCTTTTTTTTTTTTTGCAGTGCAGTCATCGTCTCAGACCCAGCCTGGGTCTCACCCCCAATCAGATCCAGCGATTCAAATTTTCATCAAACCTGTTCTAACCTTCAACCTAAAGTGAACCATCTGTAACCTAATACCTGAAGCTAACTGTGATTTATGGAGCTTGTTAAGAGCGCTACACAGCCTGCAAAGGAGTACCTCCCTGACGGGCTGAATTTGTGGTAAAAAAAAAAAAAAAAAAGTATCTGAAAAACAATGAACTTGATAGCCAAGTTCAAAACTTTCAAAGATATTTTTACTCTAACAAAACCTCGAATATAATCTATCCATTTCTATTTGAAACATTTTTCTCATGCTATGCTGTGAAACATTAGCACAGTTTATTGTCAAGGTCCTAAAGTCCCTGAAAGCCAATTATCTTGATCTGTTTCTACGGAGCCTGACATGACCGTACAAATTTCTAGGGATGCATTTTAATATTGGCACGTCATCAGTATCAGCCAATGTTGGCTTTAAAATGAAATATTGGAATCAGCCAACATGCTTTGTCTTATTTGCACAATGAATGAATATTACATACATTGAAAACTATTGTATTTCATGTCTCCATCTGCTGGTGGGCCGTCATGCTAAGATTATGGATGCATAATATGATGAATTCCACTACAGAAGAAAATTGATGATCAGTGAAGTTAAGTTAGTAAAGAGGGGATATATCGATATCGATATTGGTTATCGGTCAAATGGGTTGTCACATATCAGCATATTGGATATTGGCAAAAAATCCAATATCGTGCTTCCCTAAAAATTTCAGCAAGTTTGCTTTCAGCTCAGTGACCAGAGGAATATGTTGGCATTGTATGTCTCTGCAAATTACGAATACTTTGTATGTGTGCGTGTAATATGTATCATATCAACTTTTCCAAGGTGACATAGTATAAAAGCCAACATTCTCATCTGAAGGGGGGGAGATGGTGGATGGCGGGTCAGGTTAAGAAAAAGATCCTGCTTTCGGTTGAGATATCCAAGTTTGTTATGAAAAGGACGTAAGTAGCCTACATGAAGTTAAAAGTAGTCCAAATTGACTTTTAGTTTTACAGAAGACACAAACAGCCATCAGTCAGTGCCCTGTGTTTTTCCATCACCCTGACCTTCTGCCTATTTTGATTTTCTCACTTTTTATATTATCTATGGGGTTGCCCCATTAACAACTGATCTAACAGAGCAGAGGACTCAGGTGAGAGGAGAGGGGATGTGTGCTTTACAGTAAATAATGACTGGTATGATGGTGGAAATTAGAGGTGTTGTCCCGGTCCTGCTGTGGATCACTGCATCCTTTCAGAGGAGGCTGCAGTGCAGCACTGCCCATGTTCAGGAGGAACGACCATGCGGCCGTCTTTTTGAGGTTGGGATGTGTGGACAGTTTAATCATTCCACAGCCAGAAACCATGGATTACCAGAACTATCCAGAAACATGGATCAATCACAAAGCAGCAGCCAACGACTTAAAAGGACACAAAAAGGACTAAATTACAGTTCGGTTCATTACAGTTCGGAGCTGATGGGATCATATTTAACTGGAGTTGTACCTTGTATAATTCCATATGACAAATAGATGATTGACTTATTGATTGAACTAAGTCCCAATGAATGGCGTTACGAACTTAATGTTAAGTTACAAACTTAAAGTAAAGTTACTATGGTTCGGGTTAGGAAAAGAAACATGGTGAGGACATACCTTAAAATAACTCAAAGTTCAACCGCTTCTGAACACCAGTCTCCTGGGGAAAGTCTTGTGTTTTGTGACCCATCCACCACCCCAACCTACCTCCTTTAAGGACCGCTTCCATCCTTATTCCTGTCAGCGCACTGATCATGTGATTGCAGCCTTCCCAGATGTGTGGGTTGTAAGCAAAGTGGCCCATGATAACGTAGGATATGTTCACATTTTGGTGAATTACTTTTGGTAGGAAAACGTACAAACAGTGCATGAGAACAGCCTGGCTGGTGACGAGGCTGGTGAGAGCTGTAAGACTTAACAAAGTGGTAAAGTTGATCAAAAACAGTATGGCCAAATAGACCAAAAAGCTCCACAGAACTAAGGGGAACTTAAGACTTGGTTATAATTGTCTGTGGGTTAATCACTGTGAGCCAAAGCTTTTATATCATACATTCTATTGATCCATTGATCATATATAAAAATATTGATTAGTGCCGCTTTAAATTGAAAATGAATTTAATGCATCATCTGCTGAATTTCTGACTTGTAATAACCCCAACAAACTTTGGCAACTGTTAAGAAATGGTTCTTTATATTTCAGGAGAGCAGGCTGAGCAGAGAGCCTCACAATGCACCACTTGTGTTGGTGAATAGCAAGCGCAGACAGCATTATGAAAGCTGGAATATATAAGCTTCAGATAAACAGTCCTATACTGTAATGCATTCGATGTTAGATTGCCTTAATGTTTCACAGCTCTTTTGAGCTGTAAGGCCCTTATCATCTTCCCTAATGCATAGGTAATCACATGTGTGTCAGTTCTCACCACTTCCCCCCCTGACAGGCCAATCGGCCGGCCACTCCAAACATGAAAAACATCCTTTTTACAACATGTTTTTTTCCCTCCTTTTGGATTTTTTTATTGCTCCAAAGCCTGTGATGGACACCCAGGGAGACTGTGTGACACTGATGGCTGGGTGAGGGCATCATTTCCATGAGTAAAATATCAAGCCCCTGTCAGACCTGTCAGCTCTTACACACCATCACACACACACACACACACACACACAAAGTCAAAGATATGTATTTTTTTTTTCATTGTTGACTTTTCCGTTTGAGTGTCAAATGGATGCAATAGCTCATGGGGAGAAAGAAAACATTGGTATTCACATGTGTGACAGTTGAGGGGCCGGCAGGACGCTCCTCTTCGCTCAGTGTCAGGTGGTTTACCGGTCTGCTGGCTGGGGCCCGGAACAGATGCAGAGAAATGGCAGCACTTAGCCTCGGCACAAGTCATTTTGTTTTCAGTTGGCACCATTTACAGACACCATGTGGGTTTGTGGAAGGAAAGTCATTTGTCTCTTCTGTTTTGTTTCCCTTCATTCCTGTTGACTCGCAGACTTTTTTAAAAGTTGTTTATTTTTTCACAGACATATGGCATATGATTATTCAGATTTGAAGCTGTTTATGGGGCCCTTGAGGTGCAGAACGCGCCTCATAATTTATGTCATAATGACCTCAATTCACAGTCCACTTCATACTGCAGCAGCTGCCAGTAAGTGTGAACAAATGACAGTGCATTCTGTGTGTGTAAAGACTGTGGTCATTTTACCTTTTACACATTTTATATTTCAAGACATTAGATACAACCCATATGTGTATTGTCCACGGGGCCATAGCCAGAATATTAGAAATACAGTCTTAGTCATGAGTCAGAGTCCTCTCTGCTCCTACTACATTTTTTATTATTTGGATGGATTTTAAACATTTGATTCATGTGGTTAAATGTTTCTTTTTTTTTCTCTGTAACTTTTATTTAAATGGAGCTTTCTCTCTCAACATAGAAAACTAATCTACGGCTAAAAGAACTATGTCACAGTGTTGTCTGTATTTCACCTACATTTTGTACCAAACACATAGGGTGCTGAATTTCTTTAAAGTAAACTTTCCCTAACTGACCCCAACCCTAACCTTAACCCCAACTTATCATGAAGATCTATATGCTGATTCAGAGTTTTCTACGTTATGGTGAGTAAATACTACATTATTTAATTTTGCCTGTTATTAAATTCAAATATCATCAGTTTAAAAAACTGGAACTTAGCCTGACAAAATATGTAAGTATTTTACTTTATTTTATTTTATATTGCAGATTTTTATAACCTCCAAATTCCCAGGAAAAAAATACCAAGGACATAACCTCAGGACACTCAATGTGAGCTATGGCTTTTATTCTGTTTATTAAAGGATGCTGTTTTAAGCTTTATGTATTTAACAGCCACTTCTTGTTCTTTTTGTTGTTGTTTTTTGCCGCTAATGATCACCTAATCTCATGCCACATTTGGGAAAAAATGTTCAAGTTTAGATTGGGATACTTTAACTGCTAACTGTAAGTCTATTTTTCATATAATTTGTTTACCTGGATTGTATTATTTCTGTTTTTTATCTTTTTACAGTTGCAGGAATTTATAGCACAATAATAAAAAGAGAAAAGTTGTACTAAAGTAAAGCAAAGCAGTAAAAGGGGTGGAATAAATAAATAAAAAGTTGCTTAACAATTGCTTTATTTTCATCATTTACTTATTCAACAACATTAGTGTACCCGCGCACACACACACACACACACACACACACACACACACACACGCATACAATCAACATGAACTTTGCCTTGAGCAAAACTGAGATACGAGTTGACACTTTAGTGTAAGGTGCGTGAGTCTCCAACACAACATATGTATGCTTGCATAAATTGTAGGTACCATTTCATTATCACTTTTCGATTCCCAAAAGTAAAATTTGGTGTTGCTCAAACAATTTACATAAAACCACTTCTTCACTTTATCCATTTTGTTTTGAGTATTATTGAAAAGTATTTTTAAGTCATCTCATTCACAAAATGTAAAACACTTATTAATATATAAAATGTAAAAACTTCAGGGCCCAATACAGAGCCTAGGGTGACTCCATATGTAATCTTTCTACGTTCAGATTTATTAACAGCAAAATGCATATTAACCTTTTATCAACTGCCATGTGGTATTTATGAATGCCTCGTTTGGAAAATAATATATCATGAGATATGACATAATACAACAGTATATCTATGTGTATAATACTGAAAAATATCTGATATTACATATACATAGATATATGAACATGCATATGTAATGTATATTTATCACATAATTTTGTTTTTAGTTTAGTATTTCAGTTTGCCTAGCTCAACCCATTTTCTTTCAAAGACCACAAACCATTAGCAAACTACATGTAACAGAATCTATAAATGTCATTAATATTATGATTAATAATCAGATCCCTACATTTTTGCCCATGTGTTTATCCTATTTAGTAATAACAAAGTACCCACATAATACTTCAATTAGAAAAAATAATAAAAAATAAAATATACATATTTTAATGTAAAATACACAAATTAAAAGGTTTTGTCAATCTTCTGTTCTACATCACTGCATTGGGTCGTTGCAAACCAAACAACACCAAAGGAAACCAAAGGAAAAATGCACAGTTGCTGTCTCATCCCCTACAAATCTAACACTGGAGATGTGGAGACACATAGGGTTTTTGTCACAGAACACAGTCAGGCTGATTCTTTATCCCAAATCCTCTATTGCTGTGACAGAGAGAAAAAAAGGGGCAGCAGGACAATTGTCAAACCTTGAGGCTTAGTCTTCATTTGTCTGCTTCAGATGACTTGACTCTACTATTTACTTGAAGCAATCCACTGTAAAAATGTGACGGGAGAGATTAATTCAGATTATCAGGTGCTGGCTCCCCACTCTTGTTATGTTTTCCCTGCATTTGGGGGCCTAATAAGGAAAGCAAACACAGATATTGCTGCTTCTTATTTGAGGACGATTGTTGCTGATGAGTTGGAGGGATAAGGAGTGGAGGATGTGGAGGAAATTGAGCTCGAGTTCTTTTTTTGGCCCGGCAGGAGGCTGCTGGGTAAAGCTTGAATAACAAATGAGTTTTGCCGAGGATTTGGCTAATCATCTCAGGCCGCTGCCGCCCCGGGACAACTGGACTTATCAGAGAGAAGGAGACAGAGAGAGAGAGAGAGAGAGAGAGAGAGAGAGAGAGAGAGAGAGAGAGTGAGAGACCCAGCACTTGAACTGTGGACCCCGGGCCCCAATTAACGGTGACCACAAATGAAAAGCAGCTGGCAATAATTACATAATTAAAGTGCCTTTGGGGGGAAGAAAAGCATAATTTCTGCAGCCATCGCCATAAATCTTGTGCTGTCCGAGCCCATACGTTTAACATGAACTTTTCCTGAGCAGGTTAATGCATTACTCATATAAAAAACACAGTATCCCTTTGTGTTTTGCTTGGACCTGCTTAATAACAAAGAGTACGGGACGGCCTGCCGGCAGATCGCTCTGCCCGTGAACGTCTCACAGAGCTGCTGGAGCATGAAGAGCGACACCTCCACTTACCTCCATGTGTGAACTTTCTCTCCTTTTTTTCTTCTTTCCTCCAAGCTGAGCTGAATTGGAGATATTACTTACTGTACCATAACAGACTGTTGCTGGGATAAGGCATGTTCAGGAAATAGATCTTGTGAGTTACGTTACTGAATGAGAAAGGTAGTAAGATGGGGGAAGTATCGATTTTTTTATTATATAAATTAGTAATATTGCAAATACAAATTAAACTTCTGCTAGTCTGCTAGAAAAACAAAATCAATTGCTTTTTTAGTCCACTACATACAATTTGCTGCAAAAAAAAGGATTGAAGTGAGGAACTTTATCTTTAAAACTTTATCTTATTAGATAAAACAGATGTTCACAATTTTTTCCGTTAGACACATAACTTGTGGACAAGTTGAAAAAAGGTAATAAATTGCAGTTTATCACAATATCTGCTATCAAAATTCTCAGCATATCACAAAACATTTAAGTCGCAATAACTGTGACCAAAGTATCGTGATAATATCATATCATGGGGCCTCTGCCGATTTCCCACTTATCATTTAGCATAATAGTCATTTGTGACTTTATATACTTTATATAGTTCATATCTACATTTAGTGGTAGGATAGTGTTGTAGTGTCAAGAGCTTGCTGGCGTTGTTAGGAAGCTAGCAATCTTTAGCATTGCTAACTATCTAGAATTAGCCAAATTTTTTAGCGAGCTTGCTGGAGGGAGACATCCTGAAAAAAAACAAAAAAAAAACCTAGCCTGAAAGAAAGGCTATAAGACTTATAGATAAATAATCTATTAAATGATCAGATGATCAGGGTTGGGATTTAATGTGTTTTATTCAGTTAGATAAAACACATTAAATGCTCAGGGGCATCTCGCTGCGGGCAGGGGGGCATCTTGCCCCAGTAGACCTTTACAAGATTTTTTTATTTTTGAGCTGTAACAACAAAAATTGATACTCTACCAATTTATTTCTCTCCTACACATGCTAAAATCATATTCAAATATTTTTTTAATTTTACAGTGAACTGACTTTGTTCTAAAGGGGGGGCATTTTCCCCCATCTCACCCTGGTAGGCCCACAGCGCTGTTGCCATGATGCAGGAAATATAGTTGTGAATTCCTTTTCTATTCTTTGATGTGTGGTGTGGTAATTTCTTTGACGATGATCACCTCGAACTTGAACGATACCCTCTGTGTGATGTAAGGGGAGAAAAAAAAAATCATACAAACAAGTTCACATTTTCAAATTAGCAATGAAACCCTCAAAGTGAACATTTGGTTTTACTTTGGATAATTCCGCTGAAACTCAAGTCAGACGGTAACTTTTACCCTGAAAACACCACAGCCACCAACAGATGAGCAATTAAGCAATTACACCCATTTCACAAAGTAAGCCATAAACACCTCTAAGTGTATTGTGAATAGGCTCAGCACGTTCCACTGGGCCCTCGCCGTGATCTTTTGTCAGACGCTCTCGGGGATGATTAATAGTTTAATTTTTCAAAATTATTTAGACACACAAATAATTTGATACAACGAGGGGCTATTACCACATCTTGTAATAGACATGTTACAATGATGAAAGCTTTAATTTGTTTTTAGAGCACTTACAGGGGTTAGAAAAGCCACCTCGCTCCCCATCATCAATCATGTGTCACTTAACAGAAGTGTTATATTATGGGAGAAATGCAAATATGCCGGCTTAAATGCATGCTGTCCGACAGCTGGCTTTCCCCCGGCTCTTTGAATCTCTGCTTACTGTTTTCACTGTAAAGAAAATTACAAGGAGTCATCTGGCAGAGGATTTGTCCTCGCTAAATGAAGGATGGGATTGGCAGCAGGCACGACGCTGCTTTCAGGTAGGGTGTAATTAAAATGGACGGATGCTGTGAAGGAAGATGTGGAGCTTTGTGGATGTTATAGATGAGGCAGGAAGACGAAGATAATATGTTGATATTGTGGATTTGGCCTGATAAATTTGATCCGGTTTGAATATTTTCCTAAAATGTTAAAACAGGTCACAACACAGTGATTTATCTCTGATGTATGGAAGCCAAAAGTGGCTGTGGCTGGACTCGAATCAGTCATGTAGTGATTACATGGTCAGTATGTTATAGGCCACCAGGGCACCCCAACCTCTTATTATTTATTTATTCATTTTTATTTATTCAATTTATTAATTCCTTTTTTTGCCTCTGAAATAGTAAAGTATCTATCTATCTATCTATCTATCTAACATCTACAGATAGGAATTAGAATTAAAAATTTAAAATGAACAAGTAAAAAAAAGTCACACTCAAGGCCTTTAAAATTAAAGCTGCAGCATAAAATACAGAAAGTTTTTTGCCAGTTTTATCTGCTTAGTTACAGTTTTTGTCATCCAGACATCTAGAAAAGATGTCTATGTACAGCTAATATGAAACAGCAAATATGTATTGAGGAAACATAAGGCTGAGTGAATTACGTTTCCTATTAATATAATAAGGCCATTTTGCTTATTAAGGTACCTTGCGAGTTTTAAAAATGTTGATAATGAACGTATCAGCAAACACCAACATATTTCAGTTGTTTTTTGCTAAAATGGGCAATCTTGCAATACAGTATCCACTCATAGTGACCACAGCATTATGTTTTTATGACCTCTTTTATTAACATTTTACAGAAATCGCGACCCTTTCTAAACTTAACCAAAGTACTTTTCAGGAATGAGCGAGTACACCATTATCTGTATCTGTTCAACTGAGAAATCTGTATCCATAACTGTACTCAGTGTGGGTGGGGTGTGGACAGCAGGTATAAAGGGTCTAAACTGGAAATGGATAGAACAGAACCAGAAGTTGTTATTTTAAATCTGATGTTGATATAGGTTGATCGGACTTAGCTACATTTGTTATTTATTGGAAAAATATTTACAGGACAATCTCAGAATTGAGCTTCAGATTATTTTTGGTCATAAGAGTAAGAGATTAAACACAGAGACCCAAATGAGGATTTTCCTTCATCAGTAGCACGAATATTGACACATTTTATTCGGATGATACTTATACTTGTAAAAAAGTATTACCTGTACCGGATACTCATGTCCTGGTTTCATCCAAGTACTCTGCTTAACCCTAGTGCTTTCGATACCTAAACCTCCAACACATTCTCACTCCGACCTCGTCACATATCGACGTTTGGTCATGGACTTTCCACGTTGACATGTGACGTGCAATGTACCCTGGGTGTGTTGGTTGTTGACGCTTTGGGACACTGTGTCAACTTCTGCCTGTTACATGCATTGTCTGTTTTTAAAATACACTTCTGTTTTCACAGGAAATGTACAAGATTTTTTGTTTTTGTTTTTCTTGAATGGATAGGACATGATAAATGTGCTATGTTGGTACAACACATTTCCTTAAACAACAAATGCACGTTGTTACATTAAGCCAACACACGCACATGGTTGGGCTTAGGAAAAAAGAACAGGGTATGACTTAACAATTGTACGGGAAGCAAACACCAGCCTCCTGGGTGAAAGTTCTTGGTTGTAGGACCCATCCGTTAACCCTCCTGCCCAACCCACTTTGACTTCTGCCATCTTAACTTTCATTGTTGTTCCGTCACGTTTCCCCTTGATGCCACCGGGCACCTTTAAACAATAATGGCGACCGGCTGCGTGAAAGGACAGCTTTTTTTGTCTGTGTCTAATGAAGTCAATGACCAAGCCCTGGGTTTCAACGACTTAAGAGTGCTTCTGAGTTGAAACCTCATACAAAAGTCTTTGTTATTAGGGATGTCCCGATCCAGCTTTTTCACTTCCGATCCGATACCGATATTACAGCCTTGAAGCTTTTTCACTTCCGATCCGATACCGATATTACAGCCTTGAGTTCTGGCCGATACCGATACCAATCCGATCCAATGTCGTATTATACATATTCACTTATTTTGTTGTCAGTTCCAATGTCGTATTATACATATTCACTTATTTTGTTGTCAGTCATGTTAGAAAAGGTTTGAAAAAGCGATATACAACTACTTAATCGGGTTAGTTAGAATGATCCACAACAGTTGGTATGAGAAACTGACCTGTTTATTGTTAACAGGGTTAAATAAACAAACTTTAAACTTGAACATTAACATTAAATAAAAAATATAGCTGGTTTGCTTTGGCTGCTTTGGCCCCTTAATAAATAGAAAATAAATCAACACAAGAAATCTTTAAAATGTCTAACATTGAAATTAAAATAGCAGCAAGACTCCACACACTTGTGCTTTGGCCCCCTAATAAATAAAAAATAGATTAACACCACAAGACATTGTTGACATTTAACAAACAATGCAGCCTTTCCTTTTCAGTTATTTTAGTAGTGTCAGTGCCAGCCTGGTGCTGCTGTTTCCTGTGTGTCTGCATGCTGGCCTGGTGGATTGATAGTAAGTGCTGGAGCAGATCACTGGAATAGACTGCTTGAATCGCGGAGCGCTGGGCTGGCCGGAAAACCTGGATCAGACTCTATGAAAAACTGTATCGGAGTTCTGGGATCGGCATTTTTCCATGCAGTCCGATCCAATGCCAATGCACATTTTTTGCTAATATCGGCGGCCGATACCGACCCGAATATCAGATTGGGACATCCCTATTTGTTATATCTGCTTTTTGTATGTTTGTTTGTTTGTTTGTTTGCTTGTTTTTTTAATCAAAACGTAACCAAAAATGTGACCTCTCCCTAACCTTAGTGCATTTGTATGTAACCAAAAAGACCATCTTTCCCTAACCTTGCCCAACGTGTGTTTGTTTCTGTTTTTATCAAAAGGTAACTGAAATTGTTGACCTTTCCTTTAACTTAACCAAAGTGGATTTGCTGCCCAAACCTAAGATAGGAGTCTGAATGTAAAGCTGGGTCATTCACTTTGTACACCACGTCCTGCTACCTACCTTGCAAAGCCAGTGTAGTACATAAATCTACTGTTTCGTTATCTGAAAGAAACATCGTCTCTGAATATACTCCAGGCAGCGATCACGTTGCCACAACATCATAACTAAGAAAGCAGTTTAGTGACATACACACATAATCTCTAGGAGACAGGATTAAGATAAAGGTGTTTGTTGCTCTTCATGGCTTTGTAAGGAAATTACAAGACCCCTCTTTTGGAAAAGTCAGAGCCACAGAGCCCACAGAGTTTCCCCACCTGTCCCAATAAATCTTACAATATGTTAATATGTTTTTTCACGAGTTTCATCATTTATTAGAGAATTCTGCTGCCTGTTTTATAATGGCTGACAGTGCCTTAGCATAGCATTACATAGTTACATTGGGAATCTCATTTAATCTCTTTTTGCTCACAGAGTTTTTGTAGAGCATTTTGTCTCCCTTAGCTTCCATACAAATGTAACGCAGTTTCTTGTAAGTTCATTCAACCTCAGCCAAGGCTAAACATTCTTCGACCACAGGCTCTCTGTAAAGTTAGAATGGAGAGTGCACTTTGCTTGACCTTAGTAAGCTTTAAGAACATTTTCACTGTTTCCAGGTTAGTAGACAGAGTAAAGAGTGAATGCACCTATTCATATGTAGGAGCATATCCCTGACTTCTCTGGGACAGAAGCCGAGGATTACAGAAAATGAATCAAAAGTAGAATTATTTACCAAATTCAAAACTTAACTGTATAGCAAAGTGTTCCTCACAGGAGGCTAAGTGCAATATGTGCAGTTCAAACAGATTACAAAGCTCCAAACTGTTCAAGGTCCTGGAGTCTCCTCAGCTGAAGGTCAGCCCTGTTCCCACTCTCCCCCCTGCTCCTCTCTTTCAACCAGACCTCCGTGTGTTTTCTTTTCCACAACCAAAGATGATGTTTTGTTGTATTGCACACGAGTTCAAAAGGTGGCATGAAGTATGAAGGTTAAAAGGTTCCTGCATTAAAGGTAATCACTGTGGCAGGGCCAAAATCTGAAGCAGATTTATCAGTATTTATGTTCCTTTTTTTCTGTAGGGGGATTTAAACAGTCCACATTTTGCTGCACTGAACCCATCCGGCTCTGTACTGTAAATGAGTTTTCTGTGCCTGTTTTTCTAACTGGCCTTGTTGACACATCAACGTGCTGCCACACAAACGCAGACCTGATTGGGACCATGAGTGTTCCAGTGCATTTCAAGCATCTTGACAGACTTCAGGGTTAAGATGTTCTGAATTAGATTTGAATTACAACCACTAAATGCCCCTGTCAAAGCTAATTACGGCTGACACTGCCCATGTGCGTTGGGCTGAATCGCTCTTATAGGAGAGGCACAGAGCTTAAACAAAGAAATACTCCGAAAGCATCGCCCCAGAAATTGTCACAGTGTAAAAGGGTAATAGGGAGGTATTTCTCAGCTAAGAATGCTAATCCACACTCACTCTCTGGCCGTGGCTTGGCAAATAAAAAGCCTGTGGAACATTTTCACCAGAGGTGTTGTTCTACAGATAAAAGCCAAACAGCATTATTTTAAGGTAAGAGGTTTTTTTTTATTATTATTTTCAAGAAAAATACATGATTTTATGCGTTTCAGCAGGTTAACTCACCATCAGTCCATCTCTAATGTGATGACAGAGATGAGTGGTTTGCACAGAGCTCTATACATAACACTGGTTCAGACGGAGGAGCTTTCAAGGGACAGCTAAATCTCCCTCAACGGCTGCAGATGTTTAAGCTCACTCTTCCTGACACAGTAATTGCCCGGGGAGCTGAGGTATCCTTAAACAACGGTCAGCGTCGCCGAGAAAAATGAAAGGACGATGAAATGAATTAAAATTCTTGTGTGAAACGGTGAAAATAAACAGCATGCCTGAAATGGCACCAACAGTCCACAGAGAGGGACTCTGCGAGTTCTCAGGCGGCCACACGACCAGCGCTGATGTTGCGAGGGAAGCCGATGCTCTCTCGCCCTCTCTCTCTCACTTCACTGACAGCTCAGGTGTGAAAGTTTCACCTTCAGAGAACCAATGAGCCTGCTGCCCTCAAGTCAGGCTTACATCAAATCAGATCTGTTATTCTAAACCAGGCCAGCCTTTACTGAATTAAAGTTGTTGGGTTTTTTTTTCCTTTTTAAATTCAGACGGTTCTGGGTTACGATAACATCTTACACCACCAGCTTAATTACTAAGAAGTGGGGACACACTGACTCTGCTGGACACAGTGGACAGACTGCACAGAGCCGTGCAAACATGAGGAGACAGGTTAACAAGCCCAGCTCTCAAGGAGAATGCACCCATTAACGTCATCTGTTACACTGTAAAACTGCAAATGTACAGTAAACTACCGCAATGCAGTTCTACAAACTCTAATGGACAACAGCCACACTATCGCCTTATTGAGGTTTTGAGTTGTGTCCATGAATCATATGATATTACCCATTGTGTTGACATGGCATTTTTTTTACATGATTGTGTGTGTGTGTGTGTGTGTGTGTGTGTGTTTGCTTTATGTCTTCATTAACTTGCTTATCCTCAAATTTATATTCATTGTCTCTTTTATTTATTTGACTTTGTATTTTGTTTGTTGTCTGTAAAGCACTTTGTAAACTTGTTTTTGAAAGACCTTATATAAATTAAGTTTATTATTATCATTAATATTATGCTATTATATTATCACTATGTGAGAGCCATACAATGTTCTTAAAATGACAATAATATCATTTACATTTACACTGTGGCTCAAGAGCATTCCTTTGATGTTCTGAATTGTAAAACACTGGAGTAACCACTTGTTTTGAAATGCTTTAGTTTTGAATTTGTCCTATCCATTCATTTTTCAAACTTTATTCCTTTAAGAAAAAGCATGTTTTCTCTCTCTCTCTCTCTCTTTCTCTCTCGTTCTGTCTCTCTGGAAACATGTTCTGAATGCTTGGTGGTTGTTATTTTATTTGCAATGTTTGTTGACAAAAATTATAATCAAAACCACAAAAACAAGCCCCAGGTTGCTCAACAAAATCCTTTAACTCAGACCCGTTTGCCTTCAAGGGTCAGTTTGATCAAATTACACAAAATTAGTAAGCACCATACAACTGAATTCCATTCACCTCATTGTACTGGGGTGGAGGCAGAAATCTCAGAGACAGATAGGCCTATCTCAAAACGCAATGTGTGCATACATACCACTGGAGGTAACTGAGAATTTTTTGTTTTATTTTATTATTATTTTTTAAATAATCTGGCTCAGAGGTCAGCAACCTTAACTATCAACAGAGACATTTTTGACCAAAAATAATAATAAAAAAAAATCTGCCTGGAGCCACAAAACAAGCCTATTTAGTCTAAATTAACCTATCAACAATGAGACAGGTGTAAAAGAGCTTTGCATAGGTGCATAGGCTACACAATTCTAAAATTGGAGAATGTATGAATTTGTTTAGGCCTACACCAATGCTAAATAAAAATGTAAATGTTAAAAAAATATATATATATAAAAAAAACCCAGCATGTGGCTCTGAAGCCACAAGTTGCCTACCCCTGATCTGCTGATCTGGGTAAATGACCCTTAAAATTGGGCTGTTTCCCTCACTTTAGTGTAAGTAATAGTCTCGATTACAAAAACTTACATTATTTTTTTGTTTACCTCAAATCAAATATTTCACATACAATTAAGAGTTACAAAATGTAACTATGGTTCTATGAATTTCCCCTGACAGCCAGAGAAGATATGTAATATCTATTAGATGAAAATGTAGGTATTATGTACCATCTCTGGTGGCGAGGGAGAATGAAACTCAACAGGCTCCTTCATTAAATCTCTTAAAACTGTTTTTACTCTTAAACTTTACTTAAGTAGGATGCTTTTGTAACATTTGATGCCCAATAATGTTGTTCATGGCTGCAATATTCCCAAATTGAGATATTCCAAAGGACCTTGGGATCTTGTGTAATATGTGATTGTAAAGATAATGTGATCCCATGGGATGGCAGGTATAAATCACACTCAGGTATTTCTATCAGCCCTTTTATTTCACTTAGTGTCTGTTAACCAGGCCTTAAACGTAAGAGTCTTACTCTAGCAGTTGAGCAAAATCTCCCCTGCATCATATCAGTGGTGTGAGCATTGGCTGAGCAGCGACATGTTTATGTCCATTACATTTTTGTTTATAGTGGAGAATAAAACGTTAAATCACCTCTATCTCTGCCAACAGAAATTTCAGAATGTTTTTTAAAACACAGTATTAATGCCTTTACGTCATTTTTGTACAGGCGTATTATTGTTTTCTCTCAAATATCGTTTTGGAGCGCAGTGCGGTGTATTCATGTTTACAATGGCTCTCATGAGCTCTGATGTAATTCGACTCTAAAAAACAGGTCCAGCAACACCTCGTTACTCGCCGAGGTAGCCCTGCTGTTGCCTTTGCCCCCTCAACCTCTCGAGGTGCCCATTTGGTGACGCAAACAGGACCCCCTTTTTTTCAGAGCCCCCACCCCCCCACACTCCAGCAGCCTGCCACTGACCTGTTATGCTACCTCCCCTCCCTCTGTACATCGGTGTGCATTACACACAGCAAGTGCAAATTAGGTTAGTGAGTAATATCCACAGAGCCAGGGCCTGCGTGTCTCCAGCCAGTGCCCATGAAGCATGTTTAAGGAAAACAGTTACCGAGCTGTTATTATCAGGGGTAGGATTAGAGCGGGATTTGGCTGGCCATAAATATATCACAGCTTCATTAAACATGGACAGCACTGGAGGGGGAAAATGAATGGGAAGAGGGATTTGAGAAGGGTGGTGTGGGGGTCTGTAAGTTTGGTGTTTAGGGTGGTGTGGGGTGGGGGCCTGGACAAGGCTTAGCTAATTCTCTTATTCTGGACTCAAAGGGGGGTTGTTAGGAGCATTGCGAGGCCTGAAAAGCCTGAAAAGCCTTTCCTTCTGAAAGCACTTCATTAAGGGCCTCCCCGCACTGCAGCTTTGCCCCGGCTGCTCCAGGAAGGCATTAAACAGCTGAGGGTGAAAGCTGAGAGGCTTGAGCCAGTTCAGCCCAAAGTGGAGCCTTGATTTGGTCCGTTTATGCCTCATCATCGGCCAGCGGGGTCTCAGCTTACATCGCCGGTGGAGAGTCACTGTCGGCCAAATTAGCTTTGATGCAGTTTAGGGATATTGCACAAACAACCAGTTGCGAGTTTAGAGGGATTACTTTGTCTGAAACAATTTATCTTGATAGCCTCCAAAAGGAGAAAAGTGCAAAGAGCACAAAGGCAAAACAAGGCTGTTTGTTTCTGAAAATTGGAATTGTAAAACTGTAAAATCTAAAACTCCTCCATTAAGTTGTGGATAAATTTGAGCTGCTCATATTTATTGTCACATTTATGCAAAAACCTAAAATCTACATGAGGCAACTTTTTTGCCAAGAAGACTAGCATATAATGTCAATATAACTCTTTCACTGATGTTTTATCTTTTATGCTTTAAAGGCCCAGACACAACAAATCAACTTCAAGAAGTAGTAGCAATGAAGGCCCTCTGCTGCATCGCCTAACATCACCGTGTCTTGGCCAAAAAGTTGCACATGAACACACTGCAAGAACTACAGTTGACAGCCAAACAGTTGATGTTCTGCGCCTGTATGATAGGAAATGACTCTCCTCACCAGCAGGTGGCAGTAGTCTGTAATCGTCATTCAAAAAGGGAAACCGCAAGACCATCTTGATGCTAGTTAGCCAATTAGCACATTAACAACACAATTCAGTGCTGACAGAACAGAGCATATTTACAGTGTACCAGTGAATAATAACACAAACCATCAGGAAACATTTCTGCTGAAGGGCTTGATGGATAAAGAAAAATAATCTTATATCATGTAACAAACTGAGCTGAACTGCCAATCAGAGTCATTGAATCATTTCATTCACCTACTGGATTTGCCATCTTTGACGCTAATTAAAAATGCTGAATCGGCCAACAAAAGAAAAGCAAAAAGCTGGTAGGGGCCGACGGTGTGGGACAAACTGCACCTACTACTTGACAGAGGCTAACCAACGGCCCAACCTTGACTGATGGCCAATTGTTGGCTTGGTGTGTCAGGGCCTTAAAGCTGCATTCATTCTTAAAGATACATCAACATATTATTAAAGTTCTTAATGCTAACATGTAAGCAACAGTTGCCTATTTACACATCCAGCAGACACAGCAACATTAGCACACATTTGGATTCATGTTTGTGCAGGCTGTTCTCATGCAATGTTTTCCTATGAAATGTAATGCAACAAAAGTTGTACATATTCCACATAATGATGAGCCAGTAATTCGTGCATAATCCATGTATGCTGGAAGGCTGTGATCACATGACCATTGTGCTGATGGAAGTAAAGAAGGAAGCGGTTCTGAGCAGTCCACTTAAGAGGTAGGTTGGGGCAGTGGGTCGTTCACAAAACACACGGAACCGTGTAAACTTGGGTTATTTTAAGGTACTCCCTCACCATGTTTCTTTTCCTAAATCTAACCACAGAAACTCCACTTGCTTAAATTGTTAATTATGAAACTTTACATTAAGGATGTAATATAAATCTTGGGGCGCTAATTCATAGGATATCATAACAGTTGTATAAGGGTATGTTGGTTTGTGTCCACCTGATAAGACCAGTATTCACTCGTCTTTTAGCTCTGGTTTGAGAAAATATCTGGCTCTTTAGCTGCTAAATGTTACATTTTCTGTACCAGTTAATTGCTAATTTTGTATGTCTGCCATTTGATGCAGTTTTAAAAAGTAAAATCCTTACAGTGGAATTATGTGTGAGTTATGAGTGAGGATGAGTTATTTTGATATCCCCAAACCAATCAGCATGTCTTCGTCCCTCTGACTGTAGGTGGTGCCAGGTGTGGTCTTACAAACGTGTCTTACAAATGCTCATCCCACATTGTCACATATTGCCACTTTGTGGCTTTTCATGTCTATATATAAGGTGCTAGGTATCATTCCACATCTGTTGTTGCCGTTCCAACACTGGGACGTCAACAAAAACACATGGCTAGCTTTAGGCAACAAAAGCTTGTGGCTAGGTTTACAATAAGCATATAGAAAGTGAACACCAAACATCCAGGTGAAAGCATGGGGTTTGTTGGACCAGTACACCACAATATACTGTATGGACTTTTCAGTAGACTTGCACCGATTACAACTTTTTGGGCCGATCCCGATTTCCGATTTGCAGAGAGTTTGGACGGCCGATTCCTATTTTGCCCGATTCCGATTTCATTTTTTTCAAACCACTTTACAGCACACAAGATACTGCAATATTATCTATTTTTCCTTTATTAGAGCATTTTAACCATGATACAACCAGCTTTTCAATAATCATCTCAAACAAAAACAGTGACACAGGTTAAGGAACATTTTCCTTTTTGCCCAAATATAACTTCAGGTAGAGTATTAAAATAAACAAGTAAAAAAGGCATATATAAATAAAAACATAGATAAATAAAATGATAATTCTTGGTGTATAGCATTTGTGGGTAATTTCTTGAATAGATAAAAAAGTAAAAATATTTCCTGTGGAAAATTCACACAGGTCTTCACATCTACAAAGTGCAGTGTGACAGGCATTCTTATTTTAACAACAAGAAAAAAGGTGCACATTCTTCGGCACGCTGACATGCGCCTCGTCAGTTTCAAGCAGCACAGTGCAGCAGTGAGAGCTCCGCAATTAAATTCAACACGGACAATTAACAACTTTCTCCTTCTCTCTTTTGATGTGCGTGCATGAATGATTAAGGTGAGAAGCCGCCCATGTTTCACTTCCTCACATCGCCCAAGCTGTGAGTTGCACATGTTTGTGTGTGTGCGCTGCTGATGTTACACGATGTCAATCGTGCGGTGTGGCGGAAATATGACCGACGTTTTAAATCGGCATATTTTAGACTGACTGGCCGGTCCCAGGTCATGGCCAATCACGTGAAAATCGGCCCAATTCCGAGCACTGCCGATTAATCGGTGCAAGTTTACTTTTCAGCTCCTTAATTACGTCAATACTGGCAGCATTTGAACCTGACACCAGCCGACTGTGTATAATACTGTCAGACCAGGTGCTGTCCAGCCTTTAAGTGGCATATCATAACAAAGCGAAAGGTTATGTTGGCCCACAATAGATACTGATGCCGCCCGGCCATGTATCATACCACCGCCACAGGTGTGGTACAGCCAACTGGCAGTGTATCATAACAATGCCAAAAGGTTACATCTGCCCGCATTACATACTGACGCCACCCAGTCTTGATCATACCACTGTGAAAGGTGGCTTTTGGCATCAGGTGTCTGACGCTGAAATCACTGACAGAGTGGTGGTCCCCAATGTTTTAAGCAAAGCCCTGAATCTTTGTTTAACGTTATTATTTTGTGCTAAACCCAACTCACTGCTGTGTAGGAACAAATGCATTATAAATAGAATGGAGAGGACAAACAGAAAAGGGAGCCCCCCCCCCCCCCCCCATGGTCTTTTTGCTCAGCCAGTGGAGCAACAGGAGAGTTTCCAGTCACTAGCTTTCATGCTTGAAGACCGCTAGAATGAAGCAAGTAAACACAATGCGGGAAAGCTTCGTTTGTTGTGAAAGCTTCAAATTGGTGACTTGGTGCAAAGTACAGCTGACCTTTATGTATTGTGTTCTGTGAACATGTGTATGCCTTCCCTGTGTTTATCTATTTTTACCAACATTCACAGACTAAATTTAAGTCCCTACAGCTGTTTAAAGGAAACTCTTTGTCATTGCACTGTGGAGCCTCTTGCTTATCTGTAATCTGGCAGCACTGTGGTGGCACTGCACACTAGATATAGGCAGCATCATGTCATTACGGTTTACCAGGGTAATTAGAAATCCTGACGAAACAATTTTCAATTCTATTAAAAATACAGATGCTCATCTTTCTGTTAACCTTATACTGCAATTAGGATGTTTTGTATGTAGTGCACATCACATGCCACCAGAGGTCAGTCTGGTGCAACAGGCAGCTGGGCTGACTGTGAGCGGAGGGAATAACATTACAGGGCTGTAAACAGCCAGCATGCAGACTGCCAGGAAAGCAACATAGTTTCACATATGGTGAATTAAGGATTCATTTCAACCAAACCAGAGTTGTAGATTGTTGGAACAGTGGACTAACTGACTAATTAAATGACCAACAAGACAATCAAAGATGGTTTTGGTGAGTTTTGCTTTGTTTCTGTCAAGTTGGAGTTAAGTGTGTTTTACTTTGAGATAACAAGGCAATTAAGCTTATTTGTAGCTCGGTGAATAAGAGACACTTAAATTCAGAAGGTGTATGGTTGTATATTTTCTGTGTTATATGGCAAACAGAATTTCACCTTTCTTGACATTTTGTGAGTTTATTGTTAATTTATAAGAATAACAAAGCTCAGAGAGCTTGCAAAAAGTAACAAAGTCTGGTAGGTAGTGACACACACAAATATCATCATAAACTGCATACCCTGGTAAAGTTTCAGAAAGGTATGAAGGTATAAAAAAACAGATAGTACCCATACCATGCCCACACTGTAACGACAGAGCTGGTTGGAAATCAGCAAAGTTTCCTTTTAACTACCCATATCGCTATTTTCCAAGGTACTTTAGCTGTCACATTTCACATAACCAGACCTTGATCGGCCGTTGTAACTTGAATTTAGCTTGAGGAACCTGACGACCATAAGCAAATGTTTTATCATGAATATAGCAAGGCAGCTAGCTATACAAATCAGAGATGTGGGTGGCGCCTCAGAAGTCTGAAACCAGGGTACCTAAGGAGTTCCATAGAGCTGAGTGAACTGTGGAGTTGGTAATTCTCTGTGAGACTATTACTAATACGGACCCCTGTCACATTACAGATAGTTATTTGATCCACTGTTACCATTAAAAGTTTTCATTAGCACAGCTTTAAAATATAAAATGCGCAGACTGCAATATAAAATCACATCACGTACACTGAAAGAGTTTAGAAATATATAAAGCAAAGGAACACTAAAAGAAATATGTTACCACCCTGACTTCTGTTGCTTGCATGCCATCTGTCAAAAGGCCTCATGCAAATATACCACTGCAAGTCAACTCAATGCTAAAGCTGTATGGGGCCAGTACAG
Organism: Epinephelus moara; assembly: GCF_006386435.1. NCBI lineage: Eukaryota > Metazoa > Chordata > Actinopteri > Perciformes > Serranidae > Epinephelus > Epinephelus moara. The sequence continues at coordinate 40,398,889 of NC_065519.1, forward strand.
AGGTATTTACAGCAGGGGAAAAGCCACCCTAATAACACTGTAATATTATACTTATGCTCCTTATTTTTCTTTCAAAAAGTGCATGTGTCATATTGGGCTCCCTCATACAAATAGGAATTGAGGGTATTGCACCGTGGCATTTCTGTCTGGCTCGTGAACAGACGGTCCAAATGGAACCCAGGTCCCATCTCTCTGCTCCAAAATGGCACGGTTGTTAAGAAGGAAAATACATGAGACGGGAGGCTTGGATATCAGATTATCATTAAGTAGCACCAGATTCCCTGGTATTTTGTCGAAGATTTTGGTATTAAATCTCTGCTTCAAAGTGACTAATTACACTAAGTCCTGATTTCATGGTCACAGCTGTACCGTATTACCAATCACAACAGCTCGACGTGGACTGCTGTGGTTTTTCTGCAGAAGGAGATGCTGTGGCTTATCTATGGTGGTATCGATGTCACTGAGACGCTCAGCAGAACCATCTGGACCACTACCTCCATCTCATCTTCATCAGCCTAAGCAGTCACCACAAGCAAGACCCAAATTCCAAGGGTTTACCTTCAGTTTTATATTTGAGGTAAAAATGCAGTGAGTCTTCATCCCTTTCCCTTCACGGTCCATTTCATGACTCACTCACACTTTAAGCAACATGTCACGCTTGATCGACGAGTCACTGGGAGTCCTGTTATATCCTACAGAGCTCAGTGACCATGGGAGATCAGCCAATGTGTGGATGGCCAAGAAAAGATGTCCACAGCTTAACTTTATGCAGTCATCGGCTGTTAACAGCTAATCACATTTCTGTGCTTCCCCGTGTGATTTAGTTTTATGAACGGTTCAGCATGTGAAGTAGAAAATGGTACATTTTAGAGCCATGCTGTCCCCTACTGCAGTGTTCATTACTTCCACAGTAGGAAATTGTTCTACAAAACAAACAATGTCCTATGATCTAATGTTCGCCTTGACAGAGGAATAAGACGACAGTTTATGGGACTGTAACAAGAGCATGGATGCATAAATGTCCCGAGCAAATTTTATAACACTGGAGTTAATACGAGAGATATCCAACCCTATCACCAGACAGAGTAATGACACTGAAAGATTGAGTGAATCCAAGGATTCAATGACAACATATTTTAGCAAGTTTTTTAAAATCAATTCCACCTCTACACATGGCAACTTTATATTAATGGTTAGGGAAGGACTGTGGTCATGGGAATCAAATGGTTATTGGCTGATTGGTGATTAATGTTGGGCAACTAAAACAGCTGGTGAAGTTTAGGATTAAATCATGATTATGGTTTGATATATTAACTGTTGGGTTGACCTTCACACCCTTACTTTGTATCTGTACTGCAACCCCCTTACCCCCCACATTGGCTGAGGTATCTTAGGTGTAAAGCTGAAATTTCAGCTTGAGGGTCAGGCTTGGGGAAAGCTAAAGAAGTGTCCAGAATAGAAATCATTCATCCTCGAGGGAACCAAAATCTGCTCATTACCTCCATCATGTACTGGTATTGCATTTGTCTGTTCGTCAGCAAGGTTAGGGAAAAAAAACTACTGGCCCGATTTTCATGAAACTTGGTGGGAACATGAAGCATGGGCCAAAGACGACCCAATCCTATTTTGAAGCTGAACTGAATCACGGGACATAAACACAAAATATTCTTCACTTAGCAATATACTACATTATTAGTCTGGGCCAGGATTGCACATGGTGGTGTCTGAGCCAAATTGTAATGGCTAGCAGTGCAGTCCTAACTACAATTACTGCTTCATGGATGTATTCCCCTGTGAACCAGTCAAATTGCAGTTGGGTCAAAGACGTGGCATGTCAATTCTGGTGTCCAAAGCATATTTATAATGTTAAAAATATATAAATATTTCAAAACACTACATTATGTTACTCAGCTCTCCCCTCTTTACTTACTCATATGAGTATTCACTATAAGAAATGAAAATTTAAGGAGCTATTGAGCTCAAAAGTACCAAACTGTTCTTCCTGGGTAACGTCCCCGCTTAAATCTAAGTACAAAAATATGCCAAAAATGTCAGAAATTTTAATAAAAGCATTAATTATCTACTGGGGCATAATTGTGTTAATGTTTGCAATGATCTGTAAATATAGTAACAATGCTAAGCTTATTTACATTTTAACGCAAGAAATACTTTTGTCTCCATATTTGGATTTCCATGATGTCCTTCCTGGGTAGCAGACATACAGTGGCTATATATTACCATATTTGGATTTGGATAGTCATGTGACAGACTGTTGCATCAGCCAGAAGATTCTGAAG
>NC_065519.1:40402844-40411853 GCF_006386435.1 Epinephelus moara
CACAGTCAAGTAATTTAACCCAGATTTTCATGTTATATTACTCAATCATGTTTCTTGAGTTGAGGATACAATAACAACCCTTTTACCTTTACTATAAAACATTTTAAGACATTTTCCATCTTTTTTCCTCTTTGTGGCATGGAACATTGTGTGATCAACAGCAACTAATGAACCCATTTCAGTATAAATATCCAAATATATCACATTAATTGTGATGAAAATGTTGTTTTCTGAGCAGTAATTGTTTGTTGAGCTCTAACTATAGTTATCTATAAACTTTTATATGCCACCAATGGTGGACATTTTAATTAATTTTCAATTCCATTCCCGTTACCCAGGAAGGACATTTTCCATGGGATTATCCATATGATTGACTGAAAAATGTTAATTGCATTTTTAAAATGAATTCTTTTTGTTGAGTTGTATACAGAACNTGTTTTCTGAGCAGTAATTGTTTGTTGAGCTCTAACTATAGTTATCTATAAACTTTTATATGCCACCAATGGTGGACATTTTAATTAATTTTCAATTCCATTCCCGTTACCCAGGAAGGACATTTTCCATGGGATTATCCATATGATTGACTGAAAAATGTTAATTGCATTTTTAAAATGAATTCTTTTTGTTGAGTTGTATACAGAACACTCTAATAAAGATAGAAAGTGCCTAAATTGGCATTTTTAGCCAATTTGATTTATTTTCAATTTTCGAAGCCTTATTTGTCTTTGACCCAGTTATAGTTTACATCCATGTTTTCTCAGACTCAGATGTGTCCATAACAGTTGACAATGCTTCAAATAAGGATGCTGCTGCAAAGAAGCTACATACTCTTAAATGTTTTACAAACATCTTTCCCCAGGCAGCACAGAAAATAGTCAGCGCAGTTTCAAGGTACACACCCAAGATTAGTGTCACCTATTAAGAATCTGTTCCTCAGATATGAAGTTGAATAATGGCCAGAAAAGTGTTTTTGCAGAACATTATGATTTCACAGTGAATTTGACCTTTGACCTTTTGGCTATAAACTGACACCATTTCATTATTTTATCCTATAGACATTTGTAGACATTACATGTTTACATGTATTTTAAAAGTCTGGTTTTAGTCGGACTAACACAATAAATTGATTTTCTCTGATGTCATGTAAACATACTGATTGACTCTGCTCTGCAGTCGCTTTTGAATGGCGGATAGCAGGGATCAGTGGCGGCGGCAGATGATTTTTACTGGAGGTGCTGGGGCGGAGCTTGACTATTAATTGGAGGTGCTAAGGAGTTGTGGATATAGCCTACCAATATAAGCATGCAGAGTCCAAATCAACAAAAACAACACGTCTTTATTTTAATTTTGCTGGGCTCCACAATCATCGAGGCAACCCTGGATATAGCAGCACCTGAGAAAGCGAGAGAGAGAGAGAGAGAGAGAGAGAGAGAGAGAGTGCATATTTTCACGGGCCATAATACACACACTGAGCAATACAAAAGAACGACAGCTCACTGTCCTTAACAGAGAGCCATAAGCCGTTTCAGGACCAAGGTGTGGCTGATCACGGACACTAACGCAACACAACAACACTATCGACTATGCCAGAGTATAATAAAAAAATAATCCCTGTACTGTGCCTATGGCAGGCTAATATATTGTTACTCACCACTAGACGTCTTTACAGAAGAACGATGCATCTGTTATTGTGATTGCTGGCAAAGGCATTGATGATTTTATCTGCGTCCAGATCTTTGGTCCTCCTGGTGTTTATGGTCAGGAATGCCAGGTTACTGGGTACTATGGGCTTCTTTGGGGGTGCTGAAGCACCTCCAAGCCCCCCCCCCCAGTGCCGCCTATGGCAGGGATCCAGACTGTTTATTACCCAGGGCGAGCAGGAACCAGACAGCACCTCACATTCCCACTGTCACACAAGTCCTATTCACCATGACGCACAGGCCCCCTTCCATTCTCTCACCATAGTGCTCGGCTCTGTTAGACCAATTACATTTGGATTCTTTTGATTCTTTCATGAAAGCAGAGATTTTGGCTGCACAATGGTGCTGAGCAAGAGGTCAGTGGGTTACTGAAATCATTAATGGTGACAGTGCATATACACAGAACATTTCATGATAATCTGAGCAAGATATACCCTCTTCTGGACCAGTGTTGACCAAACTTGTACCCTCTTCCACTGCAGGAACTTACCCCATATAAACTGGAGCTTCCAAAAAAAAGACTATTGTAAAGCTACTACTAAACATTTTCATGAGCTGTTTGGTAGGGGACTGAAGAAAATGGTTGAGCATCTATGGAAGAAGTGACACTCTGATTTTTAATAATTGATCTCATATTTACATGAACAACAACACAACAATACAAGTTACACCATGATGTATATCCCAAGGCTTCGGAGGTTTTGGCCTCATGATGTTCTGCTGGGACCATCAAGTGCTTCAAACTTGTGCACTCACTGTGACTTTATATTCTCAGATGATTCATCTTTTTTTTTCCTTTCCTATATTGTGTGTTGGCTGTGTGTTAAATCCTCAATTATGCTTGAGGTATCCTCTGGTCCACCTCTTACTTCCTGACTCCAGCTCCCTTAGTTACTATAAAAAAAACTAAAAATCTTAAACAGTATAAATTCAAGACTTTATTGATCCTGAGTGGATACATTCACTAGTGCTAACAACATGCTTCCGGACCAAAGCTTGATTTGTCCGAACTAAACTTTGCAGCTGCGGAATACTACGCAACCAAATCCCTCCCACCCTCCACAGTCTTTACACAGAGCAACCGATCTGAGAGGCCTTGTGATATTATTTCTTCTTCAAATGCAAATAACTTGGTCTGTACGCATTTGAAATACACTTAACATTACAAGAAGAAAAAGTTAATGAGTGTTAACACATAATCTCCCTTTTGCAATAACTGCTTATTTCCTCAAAGTCTGACATTCTTTTAAACAAGATGAAATCACTGAGTAAAGGCAGTTAGCCAAACACACACACACACATACACACAATGAAATCCTCCAAATGTCAGTGCCAATCCCTCTGCTGTGGTGCTTCATGATTTGCAGTGTAAACATGATACTCAGATGGAGGACCCTGACGTGATCAGTGTTTAATTTAAACCGACACACCAATTGCTGTGGTCCAACGCTCAAAGCACACAACAATCACTCGACTTAGTTTCTCTTCTAATAATGCATGTCTGCTGTTAGCGTGCTATGCCTTCAGAGTACCAGGCATAATCAAGCTAATATTTTCGTCTTGAGTTACTAATGACTAATAATCATAGGCTAACATAGTGGAAATATAAAGCGCAGCTCCACTCAGCTGGGCTGTCCCCTACAGAGGCAGGATGCCATTTTGGTATCAGATAGTTAATGTAATAAAGTGCAGTACGTGCCTTTTAATGTTTGGGAGACTAGAAACTGTCAGTCATGGAGAACATCAAACAAAATACAACCCACGGTTGGAAATTAGCACCAGCCACAAGCCAAATACTGGTGAAATATGCGAGTGGCTGCTAGATTTTCTTTACTTACTGGTAAAAAACAAAACAATGGAAACCCACTGAGTGGCTGGTAGATTTTGGAATCCAGCAGCTACAGTGGCAGGTGAACAAATAATAATTTCCAACACTGATACAACCACTAGCTCAACTCCAGCCAATTCGGATGTCAAAATGAATATCAACAGCTCAGTAAACTCTGTCTCAACGTGATTAATCTTCTGGATAAATATCTGTATAAATAGTCCCAGGATCCAGCTGGTGTATGGTGGTGTATGGTACGTGAACACTGTTGTTAGGCAACAACTAACAACAAAATGGAAGCCGCCGTGTTTATTTAACCGCCAGGACGGGACGCTCTAAAACTAAAGCATGCACAAGCAGGTGAACTGGCACCTCTCCAGCAACCAGTCCACGCTCCATATTTGGTCCGGATGGGGACTTGAACAGGCGACCCTCCGGTTCCCAACACAAGTCCCTATGGACTGAGCTACTGCCGTCCCATTTGAGGGACAATATTACAAAATCTGAACGTGAAATCAATAAATAATGCTCTCAAACTGATATACCCCTCTCTTGAATAAAGATAGGAAAAAAGCTCCATAGATGGAGGAGGTTTGTGAGACACTCCTTTCCACCTGTGAGGCATCTGACAAGATGGGTAAGTCAAACCAGATAACTTTATTTAGTAACTAAGCTGCTTTTGAACAAGGCCAGTAGATGGCACTAAACTGCAGCAAATGCAAGAGATATAATAAACAAATTAGCAGAGCTGCCGATTTTCCTTTACCAACAGAAGAACCTTCTGTTTGTAGCTTAAGTTGTGAAGCTTTATTACCACCAGTGTGGAGTGGTTGTCAGTTGTTGGGCCAGTTGTTCAGTGTGCTCTGTCAATCTTTGCCCTGCCATCTTTGGTACAGACAGGGTTGCCAACTCTCACACATCTGGTGTGACTGTCACTCTTTCACCATCAATGTCACTCTCTCACGCCCGTTTAAGAAATCTCACTCCACCATCATCCAGCCCATTGTTTGGCTTGACCGGACCGCATACTGGATGTCCACTGGATCCGCTGCGTGCGCAATTTGGCTCCGACTTGTGCCGGCCATCAATGTCCACTGGAACTATAGCAGCGCGCACGTGAGTGGCTGGAATTGGCGCCGCTTCTACTGTACGCCACGGCTAGGACGCGCCATGGCGCTTCTGGTGGAGCAGCTTACATTGACTTGAATGGCCGCGATTAGCTCCAGCACCTACGCCTCGGCCAGATCACGCACGTGACGGATCCAGTGGACATCCAGCTAGCATAGGAAGTCACCTGTCGTTGATACACTGCTGGTTGGAATTGTGCAAGGTAAGCAAACTGCCGACGAATTTAACTGAACTGTGTTATGAAACCATGTGCCCTGCCTGAATACACACTTATGATGAAAAAACTTTTTGTTAAATGAGTCTGCTGAATTTCTTTATGCATAAATGTACACAGGTCATTGAAAGTCCTTAAATGTATCTATCTCTGTATGAAACTGCATGATTTCACCACATGAATTTTCAAAATTTTCTCAGGAACCCCCCTTGAAATCTTTCTTTTTGTGACAACAGGACATATTACTGGATTTTTTAAGCAGATGATCAATACTACCATCAGATTGCTGAAACTGACCTTGATCTGCACCGTAAAACAAATATTGAGCGTCAATGGACGTATGTGGGGCTTAGGCCTATAGATATGAATATGTAAACGTATACTAGTTTCTTCTGTTTGCAACATGTGCATGCCGCCGTGTCCACATATGTTCATGACCACGCACACACAAGCAGATATTACGTCACAAGGTAAAATCTCACTCCGGCCCTCTGACCAAAGTTGGCCTGCAGCACCTTCCTTCAACCTGACAGTCTCTCCTGCTGCAGTTTTCAAGGTTCTTGCTGTGACTCTTACCATCATAGACTGTTGTAAAGACACCACATTGCTTTTTAGTGAAGTCATGTCGTCCTCCGTGAACTTAATTTGATTTTTTGACTTCTCTAATATGAGTAGCCTAGGGGCGTCAGTGGCTTAGTGGTAGAGCAGGCACCCCATGCACAGGGCTGTTGCCGCAGCGGCCTGGGTTTGAGTCCAGCCTGTGGCCCTTTGCTGCATGTCATCCCCTCTCTCTCTCCCCCCTTCGCACTTGACTGTCCTATACATTAAAGGCAAAAAATGCCAAAAAAAATCTTATATCTTTAATATGAGTAGCCTACATAAAGAATTGTTGAACTTTCATATGACATTCTTCTTTCTTTATGCATAAGTGAAACTAAACTAAACTAAATTAAAAGGAGAAACTGTATTGGCGGTAATGTTATTGCACTTAGTACCCACCTGATTATAGAACATTCCAATAGTCCTCTGTTAAAAATGAAGTCAGTAAAGTTAAATAGATTTGGCTCGTGCTCTTTGCAACAGCTAACACGGGCAATGTAATTGAATGTTACAGTTATACTTCTCAGACTGATTACATTAAATTTCATAATAGCAGCAATGCCATTAGTCCATGAAAATGTAAATTAAGAACAACTTCATGGTTTCCAGTAAAATAATTTTGGGTTGGTCTTGTTTCTCAAAGAACTATCAATAATTTACTGTTCACTGTTACTGTTATCACATTAAACTAAAACAACAAACCAGTAGCTTACAATGAGATTGTGCATGTTGTTGCTAGGATGTGCTGTCAGCAGCAGTGACTACAACAGTTCTATTTGTTTCTAATATTTCTAAGGAAAGCACTTTGTGCCAATGTGACCCTTGCTTAATTGTACCAGCCTCTGGTTAGGTCACCTGTGATACTGAATACCCTCTCTGCAAAAGGCATGAGAAGCTGGTATGGTCAACAGGTCTAAAGCAAAAGGTTTTGTGATAATTAGTGTCAGTCTTTGCCGGCCAAAGTCTGTTCCTGTATCATGTGTGGTGGGTTGTAAAAGCTCTTCCTTATACTTTCTGCTTTGCTGCCTCATGCTGGTGGTTACGCATCCTCTGTCTGGGCCTTATGCAGCATTTTGAAAGAAACCTAAAGACTGGCTGCTTTGATGAAAATGGTGCTGCTTTCAGTTCCTCCACATTCCCCTCTTCTGTATTATCTTTAGACAGATCCTCATGTTGTGTGTGGCAAAGAGGATCTGGGCACAAAGTCCTTTACTTGTTTTAGCAGCTCCTGAATATTGTCATCAGCTACATCAACAAGAGCTTCACAGAGAGTACGGTTAACAACGCGGGCAGCTGCTGTAAGTGGAACTTTTCATCAATTGGGTCTAACAGCCAAGCAAAAGGCAGGCTCACATTTCCTTTCATTTTCTGTGCAAGAGTGGCAAGGTCTTGGTAGCTAGTGTTCTGTTCAAAATCAGCAAAGTGGCTGCGCAGATCAAAGAGGGCAGGGACCACCAGGGACATGGAAATGGTGTCACTCTGGAGAGTACGTCCCACAAAATGCAGCAGTAGGTCCTGCAGTGGAGTCTCGCCACTCACTAGGAAGCAAGGTGTCCATCCCATGTCATTTGTGATTTGATAAACTGAGTCTTTCACTTTGAGGAGGTGTGTGACCATGCTGAGCGTTTAGGGGAGTCATTCACAACAATAAGGCCACACTGGTCCATTACTCTCTGTGTTGCAATAGAGGACTTGTCAAAGAGCTTTACCACTGACCTCACTTTTTCAATGACTCTCTTGACAGATGCCGCCTTTGGCACCATGTGGACCACAACTTGCAAGGAATGCACCTCACAGGGGGTCTGTTGCATATCCATGTCAACATGATGGTACCTAAAAACAGTAACACAGCCAAAAAATTCTAATTATTAAGCATCTTAAGTATCTGAAAATTCAGAAAACACCTATCCAAGGCATACCCAAAGTCAAGTGAAAGCTGTTCTTGTTCCATTTTTCGTACATGTACATGCATGGTCTCATTTGAAAGGCCAACATCACTGTATGTGTCGTCTGTCATTGAGTTATCGAAAGTTTTTATTTTTTTATCTTTGCTCGAATATTTTCTTGGAAACAGATGCTGCATATGACTAGACCTGGGAGGTATTGGAGTGTTGGAAAACACAACGGGACCTGACCATGAAGCCTCACGACACCCCACAAGTCAATGCCAATAGATTCTCTTAGGGCAGCAGCCAGCCTCTTTTTGGATTTTTGTCTTTCATCTTCATAATACTTCTCATCAGATTGCTTATTTCAGTTTTGCTCATCGTAATCCTGTGAGCACCCAATCCATCTGCTGTGGATTCCTCCCAGTTCTGTTGTTCTATAAGAAGGGCTGTTGGAATATTCTGCTGGAATGCACCAGCTTTCTTTGCACTCTGTGACCCATCCTTGTCATTGAATGTCTTTTGTATCTGTGATGTTGAATATGAGGGAAAATAAAATCAGGTTTTTCTCTTCCACCCACCTCTCACTCATACACATGGCACACACAGCCCCAAGTTGTCTCTAACTCTCTTTACTAAATTTCTGCTTCTTTCTCCCGCCAGGTGTGTAACTGTCACGGGTGGAGTTTGAACCCAATAGCAGCACCACAAACAGAGGGACAATTTGTAACTTTATTAATGATTTAGCGAAAGAAAGAAAACAGCTGGAGTTGGGGATAACATGTGGGGAAGTGAAACTCAGCACCCTGCTTTATGCAGATGATATAATATTGATGGCAGAAAATGAAATAGATATGTAAAAAATGTTAACATATGTGCTGAAAAATTGTGCAAAAGATGGCGCCTTTCTATCAATCCAAAAAAGACAGAGATTATGGAGTAGAAAAGAATGGAAAAGAAGTGAATTTCAATTCTGTTTTGGTGATAAACTCAAATATACCGATAAGTACAAATATTTGGGCCTTCCTGGATGAACACGTCATTTTTACATGGGACATCAGTGTTAGCAGACTCTGCCAGTAGAGCTTTAGGAGGTATCATAGGGAAAACTAAGACTTTAAGAAATATGGGTTATGCTACATATAGCCATTGGTATCAGGCATGTGTCTGTCCTATTCTGGACTACTCCTCAGGAGTGTGGGGGTTTAGATACTATAATAAAAGTGTAAGTGTGCACAATAGGGCACAAAAATACTTTCTAGGTGTCCATAAATTTGTCCCTATATCTGCCGTTAATGGTGACATGGGATGGGTACCGTGTGAAGTCAGGTGGAAGGTAAATATGATAAACTTGTGGAATAGAATGCTTGATCTACTGGATGATAGAATGGCGAGGAAGATTTTCATGTGGGATACAGAGGGTTTATCACAAGATGCAAACCATTGGTTAGCCTTAAAAATGGAAGGCCAGATTAGAGTTTGTCAAAAACCATCTAAAAAGCCTGTACAGTTGTGGAACAGCATACTATCGACAGATAAAACAAAGATCAACTACCAGAATGATGGGAAGACAAGAGAAGGAAGAAAGGAAGGAACTGCTCATGATCCAAAGCACACCACCTCATCAGTGAAGCATGGTGGAGGTACTGTTAT
>NC_065519.1:40412175-40413924 GCF_006386435.1 Epinephelus moara
TATTCATTGTTTCATTTAAAACCCATTGTGGTGGTGTACAGAGCCAAAATGACGACAACTGTATCATTGTCCAAATAATTATGGACCTGACTGTATGTCATGTTTACTGCTCTGTGTTGGGCGTGATGGCACAGGAAAATGTTTTGTTTAAAATGTGTCTGCATAATCCCATTAGGGATGGGCTGTCTTGGCAGCCAGACACAAAAATAAAAATTCATTCATTCATTCATTCATTCATTCATTCATTCATTCAACAGTTGTTAATGAAGCCACTTGCAACACACAGAAAAAAACAGGCAAGTGAAGCAGCCAGCAAGATTAACTCCTAGGCTTGAGGCTTCCCGGGGCACAGGTTTAGTCCAGAAGCAGGAGAGTCTCTGGTATCTGCTGGACGTACACAAACAGCAAACAGTTCAATAATGTGCAGCGGTATCATAACGGAGCAGACAGGAGGTGATGTCAGATGAGAATAGGATCCAATACCAGGTGTACCCACGAGGAAAAGCAACACACCTGTGAGAAGCCAACTGTAGGTGGGGTGGAACTGGTGAGGGGTCGAGGAACCAGTGGTGACAATGAGCAGATGCAGCAGTGCACACACAAAGACAGAATGTGCAGCCACACGGCGAGGTAATCCACAGCACAGGAAATCACAGGCAGCAGAACAGGTAAACTCACAACATACGTAGAGCTGATTGGCAATCAGCCCCAGGGAACAGGCAAACAGAAACCAAGAACATGGAAGCAGAGCTCTCGGTTGAGGACTGAGGGCTGAGTGGTTTACCAGGGAACAGGCGAAGCAGCAGAGTCAGAGGCAGGTGAGGTCGGCAATGGGAAAGCAGTCTGGGAACACACATCAGAAAGTCTTGCATGGAATGACAAAGAACAATCAGGCTACACTAGTCTGTGAAGCTAGAGTATTTATACTGGCAGGGAGTAATGAGCCACAGGTGAGCAGAGTTGGCTTGATGAGGTGGGTGTGGTGGACCAAGTGACAGGTAATAGCCTGGCAGGTAGGTGTGGTGGAGAGGCAGGCTGTGTAGAAATTTACTGGGTTAAGTGTGAGAATGGCACATGCGCACTGTGACACTAACATTAAGTAATGTTATATTATATTTATTCAAACCCGCATTCTTCTTTTTAAACATATTTCTTTCAGTGTGAGGGAAGTGAAACTTATTATCATTACCATATCAGTCAAACTGTTAATATACGACAGATAATAGCAATGCTAGTCTGGATCATTCACTTTTGAAATCGGTAACATTACAGGACAGCTAGACAGGACAGCAGCTTTAATTGTTCAGATTTCAGATTTTTCATGTTTCAGATTTAGCGAAAACATACCAACGTTTGCTGGTTAAAAAAAAAGGAAAGAAAGAAAAAATCATCTTTAAAAAAAATGGTGTGCTAGCTTAGCTTACCTTAACATGAATTTTGGGATGACTTTTCTGCAAATTCATTGTGTTTTTACCAGTGATGCTCACTCCATATGGTTTACAAAGGGTCTCGCTTTCCTTAAAGGATAACTTCGGTATTTTTCAACCTGGGCTCTATTTCCCCATGTGTATGTGTGTGTATGATTCATGGGTACCACTCGTTTTAAAATTGGTTCAGTATTGAGCCGCGAAACGAGCTAAAACGGTAATGGGGGCAAATGCGTCCCATATAAAAGTGCTTTTTTTTGCCACTGACCGGTTCAGATCGCCAGTGCTATCTCTGTAGATAGCATATTGTAGCGGCCCTGGG
>NC_065519.1:40413978-40423531 GCF_006386435.1 Epinephelus moara
GAGTAGAGAGAGCTAGAGACACAGTGGAGCAAAGCTTGTGACATCACACAGCCCAGAGGTAAGGGAAAGGCTAAGTTAGTATGCTATTTACAGAGATAGCACTGGCGATCTGAACCGGTCAGTGGCGAAAAAACACACACTTCACACACACATACTCATTTACAATACCGAGCGGGGACAACTGCTCCAACACTGACTGACAGCTGACTCCACTCATTCACACTCACCACTGTCCCAGGGCCGCTACCATATGCTATCTACAGATAGCACTGGCGATCTGAACCGGTCAGTGGCGAAAAAAAGCACTTTTATACGGGACGCATTTACCCCCATTACCGTTTTAGCTCGTTTCGCGGCTCAATACTGAACCAATTTTAGAACGAGTGGTACCCATGAATCATACGCACACATACACATGGGGAAATAGAGCCCAGGTTGAAAAATACCGAAGTTGTCCTTTAATATCAATTGTGGAATTTATCCATAAGTCTGATCTTCTCTTTTTCACAGACATTGACATTTCTGTACTGTTACTGAGACGACATGCAGCAAAGGCATGCTAGTTGGCTTTCCAGCCCGGGCCCATGTGCTGCTACCAGCCGGCCAATAGAGTGCCCCAGGAATGAGTCCTTAAAGACAGATACTGTATAAGTTAGCATTGTAGCACTCCCAGTTCCCTCAAGTCAGAGATAATGGGTTTTTTGAATGGGTTTCTGATTAGATGTCTGAAATAAGGACTGTGGTTAACAAAAGCTAAAGAGACTTTCATGTTTTGTTCTACGACGTAAAATACATCAGTAAATATCCCACTGTGAATTTTGATGCTTTCATGTGTCTTAAAAAGGGCAGTTGCAAACAATTGGCTAAATGAGACTACAGAATGCAGTGTTTCCCCTATATGTAAAGCATATAAGAGGAGAGGGCTCCGTCTTATCTCTTCATAAACTAAAGTTATATTGTTTTGCGTGACGGACACTTCATATAATAACATAACAATATACTATTTATTGTGTTATGTCATCGTGTCATTTCTGTCTCTACATGGTCACGCGTTAACAATTCTCCTCTGCTCTCTGTATTGCGCACGGCGGAGTTCTGCCTCGATGCACATATAGACACGTGCGCACACACACACACAGGTGAGCACGCTAGAGCGGCTCGGGCAGCATTTTCCTGACCAAACCCGACCTGAGCCCAGCACAGTTTGTTACCTGACATAGTTATTGTTATGGACTGTGTGTAAATAACCATCAACAGAGTGCTGTTACGCACAGACAAACACACTGCTCGCACAACAACGCCGCTCACTCAGTTGGAGCAGAGCCTGTGTTGCGTTCAGGCATTGTCACGTAAATAACAACTTCCAGCCCTTAAATAGGTCATAGCACAAAACAGCAGCATGTCAAGTGACGTTATACTTTTATTATATTCAATAAAGTTGTATGTTCCTAAATCTTGAGACACCTCATATGTAAGCTAGACAGACATTTCACCTGCTCATTACTGTGCACACATGTACTGTATGTCCTTAGTCCTAAAGAGCCCTTCTGGTGCCAGTAGATACACAGAAACATCCCAGCAGGCTGTGCTTTGCAAGCATACAAAAAAGTTTCACGCATGTGGAATTTTTTTTTCCTGCGCGTGCTTCACCTCCGCTGCTACAACTCCATCCTAGGGGAAACACCGAAGGTCATCACGCCAAACGTGGGTTAACAGCCTTGTTGTGGTTCTGACATTAAGTCATGCACAGTGTTTGTTTATGAACTAATGTTAACTTTTAACTTCTTGCAATTACATTTCGGCTTCAAAAATACTGACAGTAGTAGATTCACATTCTGTCTTAGTTTTCATCATCACAACCATCTCGTTTTCATCAATGAGAAAATGTTGTTGACCAATACTATAAAGAAAATTATTCGTCAGTGAAATTAATGCTGCACTAGACCTACCATACTTTACACCACAGAGAAATCTGGTAAAACAGGCCAATCTCTAGAGCCACTGAAAAATCGGCTTTGCTGACCATTGTCAGGAGGGGGATATCGGGCCCAAAATCGTCTTGAGCCCTGTAATGTGTAATGTATAATGTTTGCATAAACACAGTCTGAGACAGATCAGTGGAATAGTGTGAAACCACTGGCAGGAATGTATTCATTGGAATATGTAAATAATTAAGGGACTGTTCATTGTTTGTTAGAGGAGGGGGTTTGCTGAGGAGTGACCTCTATTTTGTTGTTCTTTATCATGACCCTACCTGAAGCCTCAATTATTTTTCCATGAGCCTCCCTGAGTACTTTTAAATGCATGACCCTTCCTTCCAACATAAATCGACCCTAAACATACTAAACTACATGTGCACAATGACCATTTCCCAGATAAACTGCACACAACAGTGGCAGTAGCCAGTAAACTAGCGTGGTGGGTTATTCGATTTTAAAAACGTACCCTTTCATATTTGAAAGTTAAGAGTTTTAAGTTGAAAAGAAAATCCTGGAATTTAAAACACACAATTGTTTTTTCCACTCTTGTTATACACAAGAGCACAGAATTTGATTTTTTCTTTTATTTTAAGAGTTGATGAAGAGTTTTAATGAAATATCACTATTTCAAGCTTAGATATGGTTGTTTTCTGTCGGCATGTGTTTCTCTCACATGATGTGTTCAAGGACCATTGGAAATGTGAAATTCTGGCAAAAACTTTTAAAGGAGTGATTTTGGTTAATTTAAAGAAAACATGCCCTTCAAACCCACTGGCAGGTTTTGGTGTTCCGATAGTGTTTAAAATAAATACAAAATACAACCATTTAAAGTTGTATGTCCCTCCTTTAAGCCGAAATAAAAAAACACTGGTCCCTCCCCAGTGCTTAAAAACATATTTGACTCCCTAGTTTTGCACCACCCTCTCCAACCTCATAAATAATTAACAGTCCAATTTTACAATGTGGAACTGGTTTTAAAGTAGGTGTGAGAATGAAAAGTGGCCTTGACTTTAAGCAGGGTTTATAGTTGTTGTTTTTTTTTTTATCTATTTATTTAAACAGGGACAGTACATATTGATGAACATTAAATGTAAATATGTAGGATTATAGCCAATGGCTAATTTCCGTCCTCAGTCCCTTGGCAGGTAGATGTTTAACTAATCAAAAATAAAAACAAAACAACAATGACAAATAAACAAACATATAGCAAACAGTAGTACGGACACGATAGACCAAGAATTAGGGGACCAGTTGAAAGTGCAAAAGTGCTTTAGTGCTAAATTAAAGTGCGATGTGCTAAGTGCTCGAGTGCTAAGGTGCGATGGTTTTTAAGGGGTAATATTATTGCACATTGCCCATGTTAAAGTGCTAATTGAATTGCACACCGCCTGATTGCACAGGTTTATGAAGTGCTAGTTTATATTGCACAATGCCCTATAGCACATACAAATGTGTGTGCAGGTATTATTGCACTTAAATTAGCATACATAGATGTATTTATGTACGCACAATTACACTGAGTTACTTATATTCTGTGTTGAATCAACACCATTCCTACACCATAGGCCCTGTGTAGACAAGTAGCCTACAGCGTAGCTTGATGCACCTCCCCAGAAATGTAACTGCACATCATGGTGATGCGGACCTCCTGTTTATTTTTGTGCAGAGAAAACCATTTCCCTCAGTTGAAACACAACTTTTATTTACTTTTATTTTACAAATAAGAAACAATCAATTGTGAAAAAAATAAAGCCCCCACAAAATAGCATTTTAAGTCCCGTCTGTGATTTATCCAGGCTTCATATGAGTAGAGCACAAACTCTGCTAGCTGCTATGCTAATTTATACAATGTAAAATGTCATAGGCTTATGCTAATAACGTTAGCATGTTGTATATATGGGGAAACTGTGTTCAGTATAAGACAGTTGTTTTGTTGGTGAACCTTGTGAGTTGTAATGAGGCCAAATTCTATAATTTTACCTTTGTTAAATGTTGCTGATGCTAATAGCAATAGCTAGGCTAACTTAGCCTATACAATATAAAATGCCACAGGCCTTTGCTAATAACATTAGCATGTTATATTTGTGGGGAAAATAGTGAAGCCAGTTTGTGCACTTGTGTTTAAAATTGTCACTATTAAACCATGTTTAATTCTGTGTTTTTACTAAATCAAACTCACTAAACAGAAACTCCACTGCTGATGGGCCTTTTGGAGGTGTAACTGCAGAGTGACACAGATACAACAAGCACAAGTATAAATGCTTGCAATGGCAAAGGTCACGTGCATAGGCTACAGTGTAGGCTCTGAGGAGAGCTGACGCACAATTATACATCTACCTTTAGTCATCAACATTTCATAGATAATAGACTGAATGTAAAGGTCACCTCCTTCGTCAGCTGTTTCTCCCTTTGTGTTGTCTTCTTCTTCCCCTGATAGGCTTGTTCCTCCAATGAGTCCTGCTGATCTTAGCTGGTGATGACGAGTGTGATAACATGATCTCATTTCAAGCAAGAACACTCAGAAATGGACTTCTCCAGGCCGAAACTTTAAAAGCAACTTACTACTTACTATTAAGGGGTTGGTGCTTTGATCTCTGTTGCGGCTATCTGCCTGGAAGTGTGACAGCGGCCGTGCTGCTCCGTGCGCGTAACGGCGGGCGCGCGTGCTGCTCCACGGTGCGCCTCAACAGGTCAGAGCAATCAGACTAACTAGCAGCACACGCCATGAGCTCAGAACAATAAACGACACACCAGTCATTCGGCTGTGTGCAACGGAGCTGAGGACAGCAGAAACACTGACTAAAGAAGCACTTCAAAGATCAAACGCATGGGAAGAAGACTCAAACCAAAAGGGCTACCGGTGAGCTCACGTTAACTGGACTGTGACTCTGGCTGTGTTGAAGTATTTTATTTGGGCAAATGAATTGTGCTGTCTGTTACTGATTGAGTTTAACATTGTTTATGTGGGTAGAGTTTAAAGTTAGCAGTTGTCCTTGTGATTGGCTAAAATATTTAGATATTTAATTTGTGCCTATTTCGGTTCTTTGGGTTACCTACCTTATTTATCATAAAATATTTGTTTAATTTGTAAAGCAAATAGTGGCCCAATTAGTTTGTTCAAAACCTTGTTTAAATAGATAAATTAAAGTGCACAAATAGGCTAGTATTTAAAATATAGCAAATTTTGCTTTAACATTTGAAGGGAAAATATTTAATTTATGTATAAAAATAAAAGTATTTCTGCTCAAAAATGGTTGTGTTAAAATCTACAGTAAAACCAGTTTAAAATACTTGGTTTCAGTTAAGTTAAAAAGTGAGTGTTTAGTTTAAAATTGTGATAGAAATACATGTCATATCTAAAGTCTGTATGAACTATAAATCTGTATAAAATTTACATAAGGTAAAATGGGTTAATTTAAAAGTAAATGGTTCTAAAAGTAGAACTAGGTTTCTGTTTATTCAATGCCTAATTTTACACATTACTTACCTGGATTGACTTATTGAAATAATAGTTAATGCATGTTTAAAATATACTAACCTTTACCTAATTAAATGCACTTACCTGAAAAATGTGTTTAAATGTACTTACCTTGTTTGATGGAAAATGCTGAATTTTATTCACATTGGTTTTATTCTTTTGTGTTTAAAGGTTTTTCACCTTCCTTGTTACTGGTTAAATAAACCGAAGAATGAGTGAAATCCTGTGTCTGGTCAAGTCCTTCATTTTTCAAGTGTGGGAAGCCATGGCGTTTTAAATACACTTGACAATCTCTTTAACAAAAAGCAAGAAGAAAAGAAAACTTCTTTTGATATCATTGTTGGATTTCTGGTTAATGGAGGTTTGACATCAGAGAGTTTCAGGTCTGAGTCCATAAATTGTCTTCTCAGATGAATACACTTCTCGTGGGAGGAGATCAAATCATATTTTTTTCTTGTGTTTGAATGAAGTGTACAATTAATTGAAATGCCGTGAGAGTGAAATGTAGTAACAGTTTGCGGTCCGTGAGAACGAGGCCAGAGCCAACATCAAAGCTGATATGTTTTGGACATATTATTATCTGCATAATAAGGTTTTTTTTTTCTCCAGTAGAGTTGACTCAAGTGATAACACACACGCACACACCTGATGGTGTGAGTATCCCTTTCTATCAGCCAACCTAATATCATACTTTCACTGTGATTCACCCCCTCTAGTTCAGCTGGGCTCATATCATATTTAAAGTCGCTATGATTGAGTCCCCCCCCCCCCCCCCCGTTGATGGCATATTTCTCATTTAGGTTAAATCAAAGAGACGTGGTGTCAGACCTAACCACTGCTCATTACCATCATCGCAGGAGTACAGGGAACAATTTACCTGTGGAGAGGTGGTAATGCTGAATGAAAATAGGCCGAGCAGGAGCTGAAATGATATTTTTAATTATGTAGCACCTCTCCCACCGTTCCCATGCTGCTTCCCGAGCCTCCAACGCCCAAACCTCATTTCAATATTTGCGTCTCATCAGACAGAGGGGAAAAGGAAGAGCATTTGAGGGGTGGAGGAGGACCTGTTCAGACGGAGGGTGGTGAATGTCTCCACACAGCGACCTCGGCACAAACAAAACAGCAGCAGTCGCAGCATCACACAAAGTTGACATTGTGTTGATTATCTGCCTAAGCAGGTGCTGCCAGCTCATTTTCCTATTCACTAACACTCTCTAAGGCTTTCAATCAAAGCTTAATTCTCATCTACTTCTGGTTTGCACTGGTTTTCATTGTGGAGGCTGAAGCTGTTGTGAGATCAGGTGTCAGTGAAGCCAGCAACTACAGCTAGGAACAAGAATTGTCTTCAGGCTTCAGAACGAATCACAGAAATTAAACACTTTGAAAAATTAGCTCTGTGTACCATACTTTTCCCCATCTTGTCCTTTTTCCAGTCTGGATCATTTAAGGCACCATTAGGAGCAGTGTTGGGGGTAACATGCTACAAAAGTAACTCATTACAGTAATTTTTATGTTTTAGCAGTAACAAACTAGCCTAATATAAAGTGTTCCCAACAGGATTTGGGTGATGTTATTACATTTACAATGTCACATAGTGTGTTACCTATGGAGGACTGGAACTGCCAATTAAAAATAAATACATAAATAATAAATGAGTCAATTAAATATGCCATTAAATTGCACCAAAATGCATTAAAAAAAAATGTAGGCATTAACTGATAAAATGCGTCTTTTCTTTTTACATTCACATTCCCGCACACATTCTTTGTACATTTATAGTCCTTCACACATTTAATACAATTTATACATTTACATTCCTTCCTGAATTCTTTTCACATTTACATTTCATGCATGCAGAAAGGCATGAAGAAATGAGGGGGCTGTCCAAAGTGTGTCATGGGGTGAACTTTTTGCCTATTGGTTGATTGACACCTGAGTGCATGGATCGACTATACATGCCTTGCTCCCCACAGCCACAGCCAGCTTAGAGGAAACCTCAGAGGACTGTGATGGCTGGGGCCGCTGTACGCTCGGTCTCTGAACTTCTCAGAGAGGCAGCAGACATGTTGCCTCTCTGCAACTCATACGTAAGTATGAAATGTGATGTTTTTTCTTGCGTCCATTGAAGATTTCTTGACTTACTTTCTTCATACACAGCTTCCACTGCGGACGCAACGCGGGGAGGGGAGGCAGAGGAGCACAAGCACCTGTAAGTTTGCTAACACTCAGCTCTCAGGGGTTTCATTTCCACTAGCACAGTTTAGCTAAGCTAGCCCATGGATTAACCAAACTATGGTGCTGTAACTAACTACACTATGCTGAGAACACAAATAAAAAAAATGTTAGTTGAGACCTTCTCTGTAATGGTTCATGTACATTGTATGTAATCAGTTTCTGCAAATCCACGACTTCTAGAACGCATGTGAAAAAATTTGTTTTCAGAGCACAAACTGTATAATTTGCTGAAAGTGGAACAAAACATGTAGAATACAGTGACCAGCGCCACTACAGATCAGCGTAGTTGGGTCTCCATGGTTTCAGTTTACTTCTCCTAACTCGTTAGTGCATCCAGTCGCTTTTGCATCTTTTCTTGGTCAGTCGTCATGACTCTCCGCAAGTACTGCGGCATTTGGACCAGAATGAAAACAAATGTGTGTGAACGCGAACCTTAAGAACTGAAATGTATCAATTTTGCAGGTGTGGACCAAGACAGCGCACTAATATGTGTGAAAGCACCATAGTTGGGTTAATCCATGGGTTAGCTTAGCTAACCTGTGCTCGAGGAAATGAAACCCCCAAGAGCTGAGCGTTAGCAAACTTACAGGTGCTCGTGCTCCTCTGACTTCCCTCCCCTCCATGTGTTGCATCCGCAGTGGAAGCTGTGTATGAAGAAAGTGAGTCAAGAAATCTTCAACAGACGCAAGAAAAAAACATCACATTTCAGTATTTCATACTTACCGCGCTCCAGCTCCTCTAGTGTTGTGTCGTTCGCGAATGAATCGTTCAAAAGAATGAATCTGCGTGCTGGCCGGGGGTGGAACTGCCGATTTGGTCCGTGCGAACGATGAATCACTCACGAGGCAGCCAGGGTGCAGGGAGGGACTGCCTACCGTGTGATGAATCACTCGGTGAACGAATCACTCGGTGAATGACGTAACCCCGATCCCTGAGGGATTCAAATCATTTCTTCTCAGTAATACACTTTCAGAGGAACCATTTTCTCCAAGCTAACGGCTAATGTAGCCAGGAGTCAAGCCACATGAACACAATCACACACCTCCCCATTGTTTTAACAGACTTAGTTTCCGGATAAACAAACTGAAAACGTTATGCTGGCCAGTAATGAGACTCACCAATGCAGGGCAGACGCAGCAGCAGCTCAGCCGTGTATCAGTTCAGTGAGTCGGACTACACAGTACACAGTCAGGGCTCCTCCCGCCAAGCACTGAACGATTCGGTGAACGAATCTTTTGAACGAATCTTTTTAATGAACTGATTCTAGTGATTCAGTAACATCTAAAGAACTGATTTGCCCATCACTAAACTCCTCCAACCTGTCTGCATTTCAGTCACATTTCAGTATTTCATACTTACCGCGCTCCAACTCCTCCAACCTGTCTGCTGCCTCTCTGAGAAGCTCAGAGACCGAGCCTCTAGCGGCCCCAGCCATCACAGTCCTCTGAGGTTCCCTCTAAGCTGGCTGTGGCTGTGGGGAGCAAGGCATGTATAGTCAATCCATGCACTCAGGTGTCGATCAACCAATAGGCAAAAAGTTCACCCCATGACACACTTTGGACAGCCCCTTCATTTACATTTACATTTCTTCATGCCTTTCTGCATGCATGAAGAAATGTAAATGTGGAAAGAATTCAGGAAGGAATGTAAATGGATAAATTGTATTAAAGGGCCAGTGTGTAAAATGGGTTGAAAACAGTGACATCAGTGGTCAAATTCTAGATTGCAGGGCTCACTCACTCACCCCTCCCGTCGGGTAAATGACGGTGGCCTCGTAGGGACAAAAAGCCTTGCGCAGACACGAGTTTTTCAGGAGTAGGTCTATCTAGCGACGAGGTGAATGTTTATTTAGAAATCT
>NC_065519.1:40424104-40425619 GCF_006386435.1 Epinephelus moara
AAAAGCATAATTATAAGGCTACGAAAACCAAACGAATTTTATTTTATAGCGATTATACACTTGTATAAACATATTAATGGGTAGAATATTCAGATTCAGATTCAGATTTGACAATAAACCATGGCAAATATTACACACTGGCCCTTTAAATGTCTGAAGCAATGTAAATGTACAAAGAGTGTGTGAAGGACTGTAAATGTATGAAGAAGTGTAAATGTATAAAGAATGAGTGAAGGAATGTAAATGTTAAAATGTGTGCAGGAATGTGAATGTAAAAAAAAAAGACTAATTTTATCAGTTAATTAATGCCTACATTTATTTTTTATGCATTTTTGGTGCAATTTAATGGCATATGAATTTATTTATTGACTCATTTATTATTTATATATTTATTTTTATATAGTTTATTGTTGTCTACATTGTCTACATCATACTGTGCGTTATCATGATGATTGTGTTTCCATTAATATAACGGCGTACGATGTATCTGTTCTGCTTTTGCGTCCTAAGACTGCCTGACAGCACTGGGGATAAGAAGCTGGCCTGTGGTTCATTATTTCCTCGTCCTGGTGATCAACACATCTGGGTGTTGTTAGTTTAGATAGATGTGTTTCCATTCATCTTCCCTACAACTGCAGAGCAACGCCGGCACACGGTCCTGTTCTTGTGCATAACTCTCTCGCTGGTGCTGTTGTAGCTGACTGGCACAGCGGGAACCTGCAGGTGGGTCCTCCAGCTCCAGTGTATTAATTTGCACTCGTCATAGTGACTGACTCACACGGCATTCAGATTGTTTTGCTAACCTCAACATTTGTTTATTGTGTTTCATATCATAGGCCCACAAATATTGATCCATATCTCATAATGATTAGCCTAGACTTTGATCCTCTGCCTGACGCTCCCTTTGTCCAAGGCTATTCATTTATTTAAAAAGGTTTAGGCTATTTACTTACTCTATATCATCACGCTATTATTAATATAAGCAGTTGATTTTAATACAAAGTGGTAACCACTGTATGTGAATAAACTGGAGCTTCTGTACTTTGACTAGCTGCTGTAACAACATGACCCTCATCCATTTAAAATGAACATTAGTTCTTCTGTGTGCATTTTGGTCAAAGTAACACAAATGTACTGTAATAAGTAACTTATTACTCTACACAGAGTAATATTGTAAAGTAACTTAATTCTTTAAAATTAAGGTAACTGGTAATATGTAATATATATGTATTATATTACTTTACTGCGTTACTCCCTGAGTAAAGTAACTCAGTTACTTTAAAAGTACTTCCAACGAGTAAAAGGGGGAAATGATGGTGTGAAACAGCAGAGGCACTTTGTCAACCCGCTGAGTTAACGTTACTGTCATTAGCATCAAGCTAGCAAACAATGGTACATCCTCACGGTCGGACATAAAGTAATAACATTAACAAATAGCGGCGGGGCTTTTACTCACCACAACTGCAGAGGCTCCCAGCTTCATTTGAAACAAACTACATTATAGACGCTCCGTTA
>NC_065519.1:40425903-40433037 GCF_006386435.1 Epinephelus moara
ACTGATGTCTTGTTTGAAAATGTACTTAAGTATTTGATTACTCAAACATCAAACTAACGCGTTAGGTTACTCGTTACTGCAAAAAGTAATCAAAGTACTCTATACCCAACTCTGATTAGGAGACAATTGGAGCACCTAATGACTGCAAGAGATCGCAGTTTGAATCAGGAGCTGTGTGGGAATACAAATCAGCTTGGGACCTTTGACTCAGACCGGCCCACCAAAACCGACCAGGAAATACATCACCACCCATACAATCCATGTCACGCATAAGAATTGTGTAGTCAATCTGGATTTGATTTGTTAAGTAAACTCGCCTAATGTCAGCTGGGATAGGCTCCATGTTTTGTCACATGCTTCCACAGTGAACAGTGAATCCAAAACAGGTGAACATTCTTTATTAATTTAAGTAAATGGGGACACCGTTTAACAACAGCAACTAAAACTTCCGTTTAAAAACTCTCACACAACTTCTGCAGTATATTCCAAGTCTCATTTATCCAGTCGTATGATCAGTACTTCACAAACACATGCTGTATGACAGCAACATTATTATTTAAAACACGCAAGTACAAACGGTCTCATACTGTGCAGGCAGGCTTCCAACTTTTCAGAGCCAACGTGCAAGAGGCACAGCGCACGCTCGTCGACCAGGTACTGTGTGTGGAGCGGACTTACCCAGACTCCTTAGTTATTGTCCTTGGTGACTTTAACAAAGGTAACCTCACCCATGAACTCCCCAAATACCAACAGTTTAGAAAATTTCCGACCAGAGAGAAGAATATCCTGGATCACTGTTACACAACTGTCAACGCCTATTACCCCGTCCCCCGTGCTGCACTGGGCCACTCTGACCACAACACCGTCCACCTGATTCCCTCATACAGGCAGAAGTTAAAGCTCTGTAAACCTGTTGTGAGGTCATCTAAGAAGTGGAGCAGTGATGCTGTGGAGGATCTTCAGGCGTATTTGGACACCACTGACTGGGATGTTTTCAGGACCGCCACCAATAGTCTAGATGAGTACACAGAGGCTGTGACATCATACATCAGCTTCTGTGAGGACTGCTGTATACCATCACGCACCACGGTGAGGTATAACAATGACAAACCCTGGTTTAGTCCTAAACTCAGACAGTTGAGGCGGCTGAAGGAAGAGGCGTTCAGGAGTGGGGACAAGAAGAGGTTTAAAGAGTCAAAGTACAGGTTTAGAAAGGCAGTGATGGAAGCTAAATGGTTGTATGCTGAGAAACTTGAACACCAGTTCTCAGCCAATAGCCCTTTTTAGATAGGAATTGTGCAAATTTGCAGGAAAGCCCAATCAGTCTTTTTTCAGCATTGGCAGCATAAAAACAAAATCGGGGAGTGCGGCAAAATGGCGCCTACCTAATTTGTTTATACAGAATGCGCCTTTTTCGGGGCAATGGGGGGCGTGAGCAAGTAACAAAACGTGTAGGCTGGTCAGTCCTTTGGCGATTCTCTCGTAAGTCGGCCCATTCTTCACCTGAATCCTTTCTGCTGTTCTAATCCTGATCTCTGACAGCCATCTGCAGAGCTGCTGTCACCTGCAGTGCTGAAGGCTTCAACTACATATTTTGAAGTATTTGAATGCATTGGTGTGTCAGGATTTGAACTTCCTGACTCTGAGCTTTTTTCCCCTCTTTTTTAAAGGTTTGTTTCATTTATTTAATTCATATAAGCAGGCAAAACCAAATACTGTTCAGACTTCCAAATCAACACACTTAAGGTCAGACTACCACATTTAAATCTACACCACAAACTGAGTTTGCAACAGCTGTTCCCGGTGGCCCTGGAGATGGAGAGGCAGGGTGGACAGGGCCCGACTTTGGAGACTCTGGTGTTCTTGATGTGGCTGGCCAGTGGCTCTGCTTATGGGGTTGTCTCCAGGGATTTTGATAGGCCTCTTTTGACTGTCCACAGGGTCAGCCATAGGACGGTGGGTGAGATGGTGGCTGTCCTCTCAAAGTTTGTTTGCCTTCGGCAATGGTTTTGCTTGGCTGGCTTGGCTGGGGCAATAGACAGCAGCCACATTAGAATTATATCCCAGCTGCCCAGATGGTCACGACTACCAAAACAGTAAGCTGTTCCCGTCAAGGGTGTCCAGGCAGTCTGTGACCACCAGGGTCGCGTTATTGACAGTTTTGTGGGTTACATGATTCATGCTGTCTTAAGGTGTGATCAAAAAGTGATTTTTTGCATGGTGTGATGACATATAAAGTCAATGCTATGATGTGAATATGCTTCTGCATGAGTTGAACTGTGGAGCAAACTTAAACTTCAGCAAAAAAATTGCGTGATGTTATGTCGTGAAAGCCTGTCAGTGTTGAGATTCTCCTGACATCGCCCAGAATGTGAAACGGAGAACAAACTTATTGTCGCCGTCAGTGGGCATCCAGAGCTTAGCGACAAAACCACTCAATGTCAGTAGTGCACAGAGACAGAACAAAATCCCCCTCCACTAACACTAGCCAGACCACTAAATAAAACATACTAAATTGAGTGCCCGTTTTCTTTATTCTGAGTTCAATTTTTGCAACATAAGAGACTTCGGCTGATTACCCAGGTGGTTTGAGTGTGATAGTAATAAAGCCAAGGTCATGATTTCAATCCCCATACTGCTCTTAGATAAGAACCCATGTGTCCTGAGCTCCATGTGTCAGGTTCTGAAACAAAGTTTGATATAAATAGATGTTTATTGCTCTGTAGAAAACAATTATATTAAGGAGAATGTGGGCATTACGTCCACTCAGTCTCACATGGGAAGCAAGCTATATGTTTGCCTTTACTACAGTAGTAAGCTATCTCCTCCTTAGCAGCTAAAACAGGTATCTAACTTCAAATCAGAGGATTGAGGATTCACGTTCCTTCGTAGCTACAGGCTCTTGCCTGATCAGAACAGAATGTAGGTGTGGCAGTATGAGGGAGATAAAGGGTTATTGCAAAGATTTAACCTTGTGAAATTTGAAAAGAAAACCGACAACACCACTCTGAGAATTACACCCCAGGAGTTTTAAATAAGAAATAGAAATGGAAAGGCACACAGGTAAGTTGTACAAGGAAGAGCAGGAGACGTGGTTCAAAGTTTAACAAATATTACCAAATTTATATAATTGTTTGTCACAAAATATGTTAAAAATGATTTAAAAGAACTAAATTGTTACACCCTGCTCCAGTGGCTGAGGCTTACTGACAGTGAAGGGCAAACTGGGGGAAGGAAGTCCAAAATAAATGAGGAGCACCCCACTGGTACGTGACACTCACACAGCATAGAAAACCAAAATCAGGATCACACAGCAAACGAAGGGAAACAACCACCCGGGACACTGCCACCACCGTTGGCTCTCAGCGAGTACAGGGAGAGGGGAGAGCACAATTAGTTTAACACAATATAAACTGATGCAAATCCCTTATAAAAAAGTATAATAACAGGTGTCCAAACACAAAAAAAACAAAAAGTATTAAGGACTGGACTGAAACTCAATAGAAATTATGAAACAAAAATCATTAAACTATTTCATTATTAGCAACTTAGCAAACAACAAAAAAACAACGAGTAAACAAAGAAAAGGGCCTCTGGCCAGAGATACTAAATCAACAAATGAACATAATCATTTAATTGAGATGAAAACTAACTGACAAGTGACCAACAAATTTAAAAGAATACCATGCACCCACACACACACACAGCCAGTTAGTGTGTATGGCCATCCATCCAACCCTCTCGGTTCTCACAAACACCTACGCATCCACACACACACACACACAGTCCCGACTGGGCAACTGCCACTGAAGCCCGCCGCTAGGAGACAAAGCCTGACGCCGGAGGACCGGGGGCCGAGCAGTGACTAGAAGAAGACAGTCACAATAGTAAGCAGCAGCAGCGGCAGAAAGCGGCGAGCACAGCAGCTGTAGTCTATGTAGCAGGGCGACAGAGCAGCCCCAGGCAAAGCAGCCACCGCTCACCGAGGGTAGGCGAAGCAGCAGTGTTCCCAAACTTATCTTAACGTTCAGAGAGTTCAGCCACAGGTCCCGATCGGCGGGCGTCATCTCAGTGAGAGGAGAAAGACGAGGAGGCTCTGCACTGTATCTGGTATCTGGTGCGCTGGTGATACGTTCAGGGTCTGCTACGAAAAACGGACAGGTGAGGTGTTTAGTACCTGGGCTAACAAGCTATTGTTAGAGCCGAATGTAAACACTAAGGTGTGCATACCTGTGGGGTGTTCCAGAAAGCGGGTTTAGTGAAAACTCTGAGTGTGTTAACCCTGAAATGAGGGAAACTCAAACTCTGAGTGTGTTAACCCTGAAATGAGGGAAACTCTGGGTTTTCAGTTCCAGACAGAGAGCTAAGTCAAATCTGAGTCAATCACCATGGCAACTGACTCTGTGAACCTAACCTGCTCGCTGGCAGGTTTTCTATAAGAAGCCCTGAGTTCACCCTGTCTCCTCCCTACTGCCGAGCCTGAAGCAAGCTGGCAGACAGACATGGGTTGTTCGTATGTAGGAAATGTGATCGATATGGAGGCAGAATTAATTCACAATGCTTTACGTCGGGAGAGGATCTTCAGACCCCGTTTAGATGTGTTGTCGTTCCCCAATGAATATCTGTTTGAACGGTACCGTTTTTTCATTAGGCTCTATCATTTACCGGCCACGCATATCAAATCTGACACAACACGGACGTGCGTTTTCATCAGAGCAAATGTGCATCGGGCTACGTTTTTTTGGGAATAGTAGCTTTTTATATGATATTGGTGACGTTTTGCGGCCTCTGCCTTCTTTGTGTTGGCTGAGTAGAACTCGAATATTACTAAGCAGGATATTAGGCAAGAGGACACACAAGTTGAAACAGTATTTTTGGGGGGTTTAAATTACTAGTGGCCTACAGTACATAATGAAATAGCCACTGAATGGCAGGTTATTTAAGCTACTTTGTTTAATAAATCAAATATGAATCAAACTAAAGAAAGGTACAGTCATGGCCAAGTCAAATATGCCTTACCTGTTTGAACGATGTTTTTATATTTCATTTTAAGTTGTTTCCAAGTGTGTTTTTCTGCTGTGAGATTGCACCTACATGGAAATCAGATTTTATTCAAAACCACTTTTTCACCTGTAAGCTACAATTTTAATTAAGTGTGGTTAAATGTGAAATTAATGGACTAGTGCATTCAAACTTACGCATTGACTTGGGCAGCAGTTTTCTCCCATGTTGCCTCTCTCTCCTTGGCAGCTTTAGCGCTGTTACTTTTTTTATGAAATATATGTTCATATTTGCTGTAGGCATTCATGAGCACCTCCAATTCCACAGGTGTAAAATAAGTTGATCGCTTTTTCTCTCCAGTTGCCATGGTGACCGGAGGTATCGGGGCTCCACTGATGATGGCTTTTTATTGTGGTTGTGCACGGGCTTAAGTCGAGGTGTACCTACTCAGAGTTGATTGAACTAATTCAAATCAGCTGTTCTGGAACCGGATATTCAGAGTTTCCCATAGAGTAAGTCAACTCAGAGTTCAGGATTAGACTCAGAGTTTATTGAACCTTCTACCTGGAATACCCCTCTGGTCTTTTAAGTGCCTATGGCGAACAACAAAGATAAGCAGCAATCACCTTGATCACGAAGGACCACTATAAACACAAGGAGGTGAGCTGTTCAATACAGAAACTAATGCGAGCTAAAAACAAATAAACTGCAGGCAATGCAGTCACGTACCGCATGGAGAGCAGAGGAGAAAGTGGAAGGCCAGGAAGTGGGAGGGCCTTCGAGCCAGGAAGTGAGAGAGTGAGGGAGGGACACAGCCTCCTTTTACACCCTTGCCCTGTACACTGATAGGCTAATGAGCCAGGTAAAGTGCAGCGCAGCAGGCTCGCCTGCATTCAGCCACAGCAGCATATCATACTGCTACAGGCATTAAAGCTACTCTTACCCTTCTTGCATTTCACACAGCACAACACAATTTGAACATCCACAACTCCACCTCCCTCCAAATGCCTACTCCCCCCTCCTCCATTACGTCCTCATTACGTCTATGGTAGACGTAGCTGTTAGCAAGGTAACGTTAGATACACGGAAGAGGAGAGCGAGTGTAACGTTACAACCAAGACAGTCAAACGCAACCCCGGAGTTTTAAAACTCAACCGGAGTCAGTGATGACTGATGAGTTTTAGAACAAGGTTACAGTGCTAACGTTAGATAGTAGCGTTAATGTTAGTAGTTAGTGGAAATGTACAAGGAAGATAACATTAATGTTTCAGAGGCTATGCTACAGTAGGCTAACATTAGCCATTAGCAACTGGATGCTGTCTTGTCATATAAAATTATATATTATATAGGAAGCAAACTAAACATAACGTTGTCTGTCCTGCACAATCAAACGCAAGCCCGGAGTTTTGAAACTTATCCGGGTTCAGTGATGACTGATGAGTTTTATAATATAACGTAAACGCTAATGTGAGATAGTACTGGTGACTGTCAACAAACAAGGATAATAATAAAGAGGCTCAGGCAACGTTAGGCTACAGTGGGCTAACCGTTAGCAACTGGATGCTGTGTTGTCATATATAACGTTATAGCCTATGTTACATTAGAGGAAAACTAAACATACCTGTCCCGCAAAAAAAACGCGAACATCTCTTCCCTTTTTATCTAAGTATGAAGCTACATCTGTCTTCGCCATCGCTCGAAAACAGAGCCAATGTTGACCCGAGTTTTGGCTCTTGCAGTATCGAGTTCTCTCTTAGGGTTAGCTTTTTCTGCAATATTCTTTCTTTTGCCAACTGATTTCACTAAGTCTCAAATGAGAGCGAACCGTCTACCATTCAACCTAATTTCCCCCCACAGAAGCCAACTGGCCAGCTATATAGTTTTTCTTAATGACAATGGTTTGCTATATTCTACGTGTCAGATAAACCCATGGAACTTTTTAATTGTATAAATTAATAACTTCTTAGGGAGCACATGGCCTAACGGACCAGGCGTCTGACTTCAGATCAGATGGTAAAAAGTTTGAATCCCTTTTTGTTTGAAAGCTCTGGCCTGATTAGCAAAGAAAGTAGACATTCAATTCTCTAACAGTTCCATGTAACATGTGCAGTTTACCAATTAGTCATTCCCCTT
>NC_065519.1:40433537-40463247 GCF_006386435.1 Epinephelus moara
ACTTGTACGTCTCCTTGGAGACCAACAAAAATTGAGAAGGATAGTTGCTGGGATGGAGCCAGCGAGGAAGTGCCTTGCATGAGAATCAGGAGGGAACTGGAGGTGCACCCAGCCAAGGTAAGTCATTAAAATATACTGTCATAATTTTAGTATATTGGCTTTTTTTTATTGTGCAAATGAAAGACAAGTAACAGAAACTGTATTTACATATATTGTTTTTTATCCAGCCACCAGAAAACTACAGCTGGATGAGGGTTTAATCTCCATGATAGTGAAGGATACACATCCCTTCAGTATTGTGGAGGGCGTGGGGTTTAGGGCATTTGTGTCCAAACTGGATCCTACCTATGTTCTCCCCACAAGGTAGGTGTGTATGGGTGCACGCATAAAGCAGAGGAGTGCTTTCATTGTACATCTGTTAATTGAGCAGGTTTTGTTTTCTTCTTTCCTTTAGGCTGTAAAGGCCATGGTGGAGGCCAAATATGATGCAGCTAAGGAGAAGGCTAAGGCTAAAGTGCAGAAGGTGGCTGCAGTTAGCCTTACCTCTGACATGTGGACATCCATTAACATGGATGACTACCTGGCTGTTACCTGCCATTTTGTTGATGAGAATGCCAGGCTAAATTCAGCACTGGTAGGAATGCTGAAATTCCCCCATTCTCACACTGCTGAAAATTTAGCCTGTGTGAAAGCCTCCCTAATGGAGGAATGAGGAATAACTGATAAGGTGACATGTCTGGTTACTGATGGTGCTGCCAACATGCTTGCCTGTGGCAGAGAACTGAGGCTTCGCCCACACTATCTGCATAGCACATACGCTGAATCTGATGGTGAAGAAGGCTCTTGATCAACCCCTGTGCTGTGTGACATCCGGGTAGAGGCAAGAAAGCTGGTTGGATACATTAGAAGCAGCACCACAGCTAAGGTACGTTCTTTGACTTTATTCCAATTTTTGATAATGCTAATATTTTGTTTGCGTTACTGCTGCAGTGATTGAATTAACTGATCATCTGTATTTTTTAAAGGAGAAGCTTGCACAGGTTCAAGACCATCTGGGGAGGTCAAAACTGAAGCTCATTCAAGAGGTGGAGACACGCTGGAACAGCACATATTAAATGCTTAATCGTCTGATGGAGCTCAGAGAGCCAGTGCCTTTAGCTGGTCGACAAACTGACATCCCCCTACTGACCTCGGACGAGTTCAACATTGTTGGTGGGTGGGTGCCTGTCTATGCTGTCTCCCTTTAATGATGCCACTGTGGAGCTCTCAGCAGAGGAGAATGTCTCTGGCTCCAAGGTTGTGCCAGTGTTGAAAATGCTGGGGCAGACACTACAAGAAGATGCTGCAAATACGGCAGCTGCAGTGGTGAGGGACATAGGAGACCACCTGATCAGGCAGCTGAGGGAGAGGCTCTATGTCACTTGCCACATTATGTCACTTGCCACATTACTGGACCCAAGATTCAAAATGATTTCAGTCCAACCAAAGCCACTGAGGCAATAAAAGGCTAACGTCAGAGTGTGCTGCCATAATTAGGTCGGCTCAGACCCCAGAATTGGCTCAGGCATCAGTGTCAGAGGATGTGCAACCTATAACCCAAGGTAATGTATTGTTTTTGGTTTTGAGGTCAATCAGAATTAAAACACTCACTAACATGATCTGTGTGTTCTTCTCAGGTAACAAACTGTGGCGCCATCTCGACAACACGGTCATGGACGCGAGGAGAACGCAGAACGTGACAGTAGATGCTACCGTGGAGGTCCAGCGTTATCTGTCCGAAACAAATATTGGGAGACTGGAGGACCCACTGGAGTACAGGGAGAGGCAGAAACTAATTTACCCACATTTGTACAGACTTGCCGTTGGGTTTTTGTGTACACCAGCATCATCTGTGCCTTGCGAGAGGGTGTTTTCCAAGGCTGGGGAAGTTGTGTCTAAAAAAAGAAATCGACTGAACCCAAACACTGTAGAAAAACTATTGTTTCTAAATAAAAATTAAATAAAATCTACATCATTGTGAAAGTTACACAAGCATAATCAGTGCCCTCTTCCAAGTTACACAAGCATATTCACTGTCATCTGCCTGCTTAAACCAATGCCATTTTCCAGAAGTGATACAGAACATGAATATTACCCCTCCTGCTATTATTATATTATGTGACAACACCACAATACAATTTTTGGCCAAATGATTGGTTTACAGACAGGATGCATTCACAAAACAACTACAGTTTATTGTACATGAATTTGATACAGTATAGTCATAATATACTCAGTAGAAAATACACTATATTGAATTAAACAAATTATGATCATACTTTTTTTTTCATTGTTTATAGTCATTCCCAACAGCTGTTACTGACACAAAATACAGTGTATCACAGATTGCATGGTTAAGATCACAGCTGCCTGTTTTACACACTTTGGCCAGCAGGTGGTTTCATGTGCACATGAAGCCTTGAGAAATGAACCCTTTCCTGACCAAGACATTTCACAACAAGAGTTCAGATCAGATCAGATCAGAAGGTCTTGGGGCTCGTAGAGACCGTTCAGGACAGCTGTCCTCTTCAGTCTCGGTGTCTCCATGCGGAGTGGAGAGGGGAAAAGGGAGGAAAGGGTTAAGTGCACACACACCATTACCATCACCACCATCCATTCATCTTGCTCACCATATATATATATATATGTATACATATATATATATATATATATATATATATATATATATATATTTAAATATATGTACACACACACACACACACACATATATATATATATGCATGTACACATATGCACACATTTCCCCCCCCCTTTTTTTAACCTTTTTATTTTATTTTTCACTTTCCTTCGGCTGACTCTAATTGACTAGTTCTAAAACTTGACTTTCAATAAATAAGCAATAAAACAGTACAAATCCAATAAAACAAACAAACAAACAAAAAACATTAAAAGAAAAACCTTAGTGTTGCCCCATATCAAGATCATAAAAAGATAGTTTAAAACTTGGATAAAACTTAGGTAGTTTAAATTTAAAACTTGGATTAAAACTATTAAAATAAATAAATAAATAAAAGCCTATGTGTAATGTGTGTTGTTTGTGTTGGGTTGTCAGTATTTCAGTAAAACAGACAGGGGAGTGGTGCAGATGAATCTGGGAGAGTCAGTTCTTTCCTCTTCAATAACTGGTTGGAGTGATGGGTTGGTTTCTGCCCTGTGG
Source organism: Epinephelus moara (assembly GCF_006386435.1). Lineage (NCBI taxonomy): Eukaryota > Metazoa > Chordata > Actinopteri > Perciformes > Serranidae > Epinephelus > Epinephelus moara. The sequence continues at coordinate 40,436,755 of NC_065519.1, forward strand.
AGGTATTTTTTTCCCAAGGTGACCATTCTTTCCTGCAGTGTCATCAAGCCGGAGAGTCGGTGGGTGTATTCATTGCTTGTATATTTGGGCATTCTGTAACACATTTTGATAGCAATGTTTTGGATGACCTGAAGTTTCTTTAATTGTGCTCCTTCAATGTTACACCAGGCAGGCACTGCGTATTCAAACAGAGGCCGAATGTAGGATTGATATACGCGTATGGCGGTCTCTGGATTTGCTCCTCCCTGTTTTCTGCAGAGCACTTTTAGGTGGTTGAGTCTGCGTCTTGCCTCACTCTCAACTGCAGCAATGTGTGCTGTCCACTGCATGTTCTGTTGAATTGTCACTCCAAGAAATTTTGCTGTTTGGGTGACCTGAAGAGTTGTGCCATATAGTTTAAGATTTATTTGATATTTTTTGCAGGTGTGTCTGGTGAAGAGTACACATTGTGTTTTTGTTGGGTTAAATTTAACTCTCCACATACAGTATTTGCCCAATCTTCCATCTCTGTGATGCACCTCTGTAGCTTCTTGGCAGCATATTTTGTATTTGCTGCAGAGGCCCAATAGCAGAGGTCATCTGCAAATTGGGAGACTTGTCCCTCTCCTCTGGGTGGATAAAATATGTCGCTAATGTACAATAAAAACAGTAGGGGGCTGAGGGCTGAACCCTGTGGAACACCAGCTTCTGGGCTAAATCTGTTGGAGAGATATATATATATATATATATATATGGCAATGTTGTATTACTGGGTATTTATTTCCTGAGTTTATATATATATATATATATATAGGTATTCTTGCACATGACATTATCATTGTCATTGGTTTGCTATTTAGTTAGATAAAGATGGAACTACTCTAATCATAAGTGCTATATCATAGGCAACTGGACTTGCTTGTGTTTCTTACCCTTTCCATACCAGTCATTTAGAACTGAAGAAGCTTCTTGGATGAGAGGCGAAACGTCTTCAAGAAACACAAGCAAGTCCAGTTGCCTACGATATAGCACTTATGATTACCATGACCTGGATGACTGAGAATCTTCACCACCAAACTACTCAAATGTCATATAAAACACTTTAAAGAAATGCCAGACTGGAAAACCTAGAGTTGACTGAACTGTTTGATAAACAGCTTCCTGATACCTAATATCCAAACAGCCAACGTTAGGGTTAGTCAAATCAGACTAAAAGATGTCCTGGGTAACTTGAACTAGCTTTGAAGTACAGGCCTCTGGTTATGTTTACAGTATCGGATCACAACCTATCAACTCCCAGACCAATGAAATCATTAACGAAAAAAGTATCCCAACATGGACAAAAGTCTGGAGTGACAGATGAAAAAAGCAAGCCTATATATTTAATAGGTCAGCAGAATCATTGTAATGTATTAGAAAACTATTCCACACACCATTTATTGACTCTTGTTATTATAAATGCAACATTTCGGTCAGATAGACTTCATCACTCATCCGGGTAATTGCCTCTCCACTCTCTCCAACCAGGCTATATATCAGCTCAACTCAACTTTATTTATATAGCACCTCTCATACAAACATGCAGCCCCAAAATGCTTCACGTGGCAAAATTGGAATGAAACAGGCACAAAACAATAGAATATTAAAAAAAGCAAACCAACCAAAACAGAACAACCTAACAAAAAGATGATTAAAACTCCATAGAGTAAAAAGAGAGTAAATAAATAAAATAGAATAAAAATGAACAGAAGATATAAGAGAAGGTAAAAACCAATGGTTACAATTTAAAAATAAAGACAGTAATGTTACTCCACATTAAAAGCCAGATTAAAAAGGTAGGCCTTGTGAGCTCGCCATTCTAATATCCACAGTCAAAACATACTTTTTACTTTACACATATTTAATAAAACCTACCAATATATTGAGCCTTGATTACTTTTTGTTTTTTAAGATATTTTTTGGGCATTTTGCCTTTAATGGACAGGACAGACAAGTGTGAAAGAGGGAGAGAGAGAGAGAGAGAGAGAGAGAGAGAGAGAGAGAGAGAGAGAGAGAGGATGACATACAGCAAAGGGCCACAGGCTGGACTCGAACCCGGGCTTCTGCGGCAACAGCCTTGTACATGGGCCCCCTCACTTACTTACTTACATTGCCTCCTCACATGTTTTGTCTGTGTGAAACTGCAATGGTCAGGAGCATACAGTAGTATACACTTATCCACTGTAGGAAGTGTACAGTATGTTACAATCCTGTTTCTCCTAGCTGTTCCTCAAAAGGTTGAAAGGATCTGGATAATCAGTACTGTGATTTTACAAAATTCTAAATTAATTCTCTGAAAACCTGTTTTAAACATTTTGGTAGCAGCGTTTTGAATTGATCCCTTCAGTGTGTAACAAATAGTCACATAGTCTGTGTTTTTGTGAGTTTGTGTGTGTTGTCTGAGGACAAAAATTGAATTATACCAAGGGGTTAGATGCTTGTACTGTTGGGTGTAATTTTAAAATTGTGTGTGATCTGAGAAAATGGTGAGCTGATCCAGGAATGGTATCTAAGCAAATCAGATTAACTGTAATATTTGATTCACAGGACATAGGAAGGCATGAAAGATATTTCACACAAGGTGCCAGCAGGTGGCAGTGCAAGCTAACTGATTTAAATGGCTAACTTTGTAGTGCACGGCATAAGGACACTGGAAATTACTGTTACCGATCTGTTACAGATAATAGGCTCACTTTGTTTTGAACCAGTAACAGGTAATTCATCTCTATCAGACAGTTAGACAGTTTCAGGAGACCTGAGGAGGTGATAGTAGGAAATCAGAAATTATTTCACAACCAAAAAGACTTGTGAAAATAATAATAATGTACATAAGACTTACAGGTTCAATCTCCACACGCACACACACGGTATGTACACATACATACACATTCAGTACATCACGTCATGCACTGCCATCCACGGGGGCAGGTCTGACCTTGAATCATAGCCCTTTGATAGCTCACACTCCAGCTTTTCCAGGAAGGAAAAAAAGTCAAATACAAACTTTTTTCCTCCTTCCTCTCTCCATTTTCACCACTCATTAAAGAAGAGTGATGGTTTCCACAGATGCACACACACACACACACACACACCAGGTACAACAGTTAATCCAGACCACAAACCTGGCAAATATGGGAGCAATTACCTAGAGGCCACACGGATTGACTCTTTGGTGCGGTCCTCTGAACATATATACTGCTGGTAAACTCAAAGGGTGCAACACACTCACAAACACACACAGGTACAAGCATACCACTGTAGCACATGTGTAATACCACTACTGCTGTACATTCACCTTTAAAAGTGTTCCTCACCACTGGACTTAAACTGAAGAAGAGTAGCCTCAGTACCAGCAGGAGCTTGCTGAAAGCACAACATGTCCAACATGTCTTACCTTCTATATGTAAGTCCAATACATCACTTGAACATGTCAATGCACTCCAAAGGAATAGTGTACTATATTTGGCTTATTTAGATGTGCAAATTGAGTTTACCCAACAAACTTGCAAATACACCCTTTTCTCTTACTAATATGCTAACAATGGCTATGTCCCAGTGAGCCATAACTTTGATGGCCCTGAGAGCTAAACACACTGCAAATTAATGAAAGCACATGTCAATAGAGAAAACACAAAAAAAATTAAAAAAACATCTCCACCAATATAACAACACTTAGCTGCAAACAGAGCAAACATAACCAAATACAGAAACAAGCTACAAGTAGCACAACATCACCGGAAGAAACTGTTTCTAGGGGACACTGAAAAGTGATACACACAGCTGGGACGGAGTTGTTGTTGACAAGGGTTTTGGCCTATGAAGTCCCTGAAGTGGGCTATCTGTCAGTGGTGTTGTAAATATGAGCAAAAATGTTGTCTTTTTTTCTGTGATCACATGATTCAGAAATTATTGTGGACATCTGCTGTTAACCTACCGTTAGGCCTTTGGTTATTACAGTGTTCCCACGGTCACGGAAAACCTGTAAATGTCATGGAGTTCACAACATCTTTTAAAGTTTTGTTATGTGTTATGTGAATATTAATATATGGGTGGGGGAGAGTTATGCAACAACAACAAATAAGATGGCACAAACATGTTAGGTCATGTACTCTTCAAATAAGTGAATAAAGCGCTGCATAATGTAACATTATTTGATGTGGTTTAAGGCTTCAAGCCACTGAATAGTGTTCAGATAGAAAGAGGGATGCTCTTATTGCCCAATGCATTATATATCAAATACCCACCTCAATCAAATCTAGTGTACAACATACAGGTGCATCACCATAATTTAGAATATCATAATAAGTTCACTATTTTTTGTCATATATATATATATATATATATATATAGTTTGTACACCACCCCTAACCTCTTGTAACTTTATTGGGTCATGAAACAGCCACCTGCATAACGTTAAATAACGTACCTTCGGGAGCATGGCACGGATTAATGAGCTTTAGTCACAACTAAAGCTTCTAACATTAACGTTACTTAGCAAGAATTTAACTTTTTCTTAAACTTTAACTTACAGTGGGCTGCTTGGTCGTCGCTAAAATAATAATAAAAAGAAATCACTCCTCTCGTCTGTCAGCTAGCAGTAGCTATCGTCGTCTTCCTGTCAACTGAATTCAAGTTTTCCACGTTCCACGGATACATCAGATAACTTCCTATGTGTCGTTTCAAAATAAAAGCTGTCTGGTGTGTTGATATGTTTCCCATGCTGTTTGGGGCTTCTTCTATTTTTTTCTCTTTGAAATTTTTACCGAGGTCTGGACCTTGGTGACCTCATAGCTGGCTACTGCCATGGTTGTGAAGCTCGGGAGGGACTTTATTTGGCCTCAGGGCCGAAGCTGATGCTCAGTTCAGGGCTAACTTAACTTTACCCAGCAGGTAGGAACCAAGACACAGGGACTTCAGGGTCTTGAGGAGCTGCAGTGTACATTTACTACCACTCAACAACTTTACTGATGATTTCTGATCTGCTCTGAAATGAGCATCTACCGTTAATCTCTTATCTCACTCACTCAACCACAAACTCACTACTAGGGTTCCCAACTGGCCCATAAAATATGAAACTGTATTTGGAATCTAAAGGCCCCGACACACCAAGCCGATGGTTGGCTGTCGGTCCAAGGTGAGATCGTCAGTGAGCACCTGCCACCCTTGCTGGTGTGGTGTGTCCCACACTGTTGCCCCCATCGGCCCCCGTCAGTTTTTTTTTTTTTTTTTTTGGACAATTCAACATATTGAATCTGTGTTGGCACAGAGAAGCCCGTCGGTCACTGAAATCACTCTGACTGGCAGTTCAGCTCAGCACACTAGAGGAGGAGAAACAGAAGCGAGGAAAGTAAACAAACAGCTAAAGTCAAGGAGGAGTGAGATCACTGCTGTCTGCTGGTGTGGAGATATATGTCCTTTTACACAGGTGCAGAACTTACATGCTGGTTGGCCATTTGCAATGTGTTCATGTGCAACCTTTTTGGTCAAGACACAGCAACGTCAGGCAACGCAGCAGGGGGCCCTTGTCTCTGCTAGCTCTCTGAAGTCTGTTTTGTGTGTCTGGGCCTTAAAAGATGTGTTCCATGTTGAATTGATACGGGACCTACTTTGTTCCATATTTTTGAGTCAGTTCAGTGCAAATCTATGTGAGGGACATACTACAGGTTAGAATATTAAGACAGTGATAGAAGGAAACTTTCCTGATCTGTCATCCCTCAGTCTGTCTGTCATGTTATGCTCCACTACTTAAACAGAGAGCATGCCTATCCTTGGTTGTCTCTCATGACTAATTACAACAATGTCATATAAAATCACCAGTTATTTTTATTCATTCAGAAATCATTTCATCTGTTTTATGTTGAATTAGGGAACAAGGTAGAACATATTGGTGTCTGTGATAACATTTATATGTTTGCAGGTGTATAGTAACACATGTTTCTGGGCCTGTATACAGTGAGATGACTCAACAGATTTTCAGGACACAAAGTGAATATAAGTCATAGTGTAGCTTTAGATGTCATGTCAAGAGAGCTGAAATGGATCTCAATGTGGGAAATGACAAAAGCAGTGTGAAGATTAGTACTTGAGACACACACACACACACACACACACACACACACACACACACACACATCCTCAGTCAAAGAGGAAGTAAGGAGGAACTTTCATTTGAAAAAGAAACAGTCTCAACATCTGGAAGCTCTTTCACCCTTTGACCCCATCCCCCGCTCCATTCCTTCTCCATGCCTCCTCCACCTCACTCCAGGTCCATGTGTCTGGAAGGAGTTAAGTGTATACAGCAACATACATATGTGTGTATGCATGTTAGTATGTGTATGTACAGGCAGGGAACAGCTTGTGACCTCAACACATTGAAACCAAGTGGTTTGGAGTGGTACTGCAGTCCTGTTCAAAAACATCTTTTTGGTTCACTTTCAGCGAAGGAGACATCATCTTGCCAGACTATATGAGGTACTATCTGTGCTGATGCACCAGGCTGTGTTCTGACATCAAAGGGCAAAAAGTGAGTAGGCTCTGGCAACCATATGTGCCAAATTTTGGCCACACTTTTGTCAAACCACATCTTCACAACATGAAGTAGACATATTGTGCTTATTTTCAGGTTAATGTGTACTTTGGTTTTCTTCTAGAACATGTAAAAACATGTTATTTTTCTGATCTGTCTCCTTGCACATAGCTATATTCACCCTCTGTCTGAAATGCTCCACTGTAGTACCCGTCTCTTTAAGGCCCCCTCTCCGAAAAAATCCATCTGTTGTAATTGGTCAGCATAATTGCGTCTTTCACATCAGTGTTGCTAGTGTCATTCAGACCCTCAGGAAGTGTGCGGAGCTTTGACCCCAACTTACATAGTGACGTCCATCACGTGATACCATGTGGCCCAAATTGACTTTTCCCCATAGACTTACATGGTAAAAGAAATGTCTGTAAATCAGTGGATACTTTTTTTTGAGTGTCACAGCTCATGCAAAAAGATTCATTTTACTATCAGAATTTGATCCATTTGGTTCAATAACATTTGGAAAGTCTAGAAGAGCTGCATGATTATCATTTTATCCCCACTCAAGTTAGTGGGGCACCAGACTAGAAGTTAGCCACTTGGCTGGCAGAAGTCTCCAGTGCGCCTGCTCTATGGGCCGCACAATGCAGAAGCAGTGCTGATCATCCGGGTAATTTTATATGTGGCAGTTGAACTTTTTTGGCTTCACGCACCACTAGGCAAATTTCATAGGGACGAACGGGGCACCGCCTCAAACGCTGTATCCAGTTCTTTTTAAACATCCATGGCATCATTGCAGCCCAGGAACCAGTGTAAGGGCTCCTGTCCACATAAGGTTTTTCTTCATCAGAAAAGCAGTGGCAAGGTGCTGGGGAGTGTTTCCTCTCAGTGCTTCATAAAAGAGCGCTCCCAGTGCTTTTTAAAAATTAAATGTGGGCATGTTTCTATGATAACACTATAATGACATTAACGTTAGCTAGGCAGCTTATGCAATGATATATTAACAGAGGGTTAGCTACACAGTTAACAATAAGCTTACATCTTAAAACTGACCAACAACATCCAGTATCGGCCAGTCTATCTGCTCCCACAAATGGGGTTTTCTGTCTTTGTAGTGACAGTAGCCTAGCTAAACCAGCGGTAGTGACATCACAATTGCTTTTCAGAGAAGTTCCGAGATTTCATCTAGAAGTGCTGAGAGAAGCTGCACAATAAAGGTGGAGTGCTCTGAAAAACAGTCACTGGTCGTGGCGCTTGTTCTCTAGGCGGCCGCATGGGCTCCCTACTAATTGAGAACAACTGAAAAAGACCCGGGTGTGAAGAAAAACACGCTGTGTGGACACAGGCCATAACAGAGTTTATAGCTGCACTTTACTTTGCCAGATATCCAAAATATGAAAAAAAAAGTCAAAAAACATGATGTATTTCTCTAATACCACAAGATCCATACTTCTGAATTAAAAATAACAAAACCCCTTCCCAAAAGTAAAACAGCTTATTCATAGAAAATGAAATGGAGATCAAAAATGAGTGTACATAATGCACAAAGCAAAGCTCTAACTTGACTGATGTAACCTGTCCAGATCATCTCCTCCATCAGGGTAAAGGGTGTCTTGTATACTGAAGTTGCCAGCTGGTAATGGAGCTCTCAGGTACCAGTGGTCATCCTCACCAGCCCATTCTCATTCCTAAGCTGCCAAATACCGCAGTTTTATCAGTGATTTCGGCATTAGACAGCAATGCAAAAAGGCACCTTTTGCAGTAGTATGATACGCTGGTAGGCTGCGTCAGTTTATAATGCTGCCGTCTACTTGAAACAATACAGGTAACAATGATCCAACAAACACTGGACTTTCACCTGGGAGTTCGCTGCTCACTTCCTGTGTGAATGTAGAGCCAAACGATGATGTGTTTTTTCTAAGTCCAACCGCATGCTTCTGCTGCCTAAACCTAACTATGTGCTTTTGTTGCACAAGGGAAAAAAAAGTAAATACAAGGTGGTTTTACCAACAATTTTATTTTATTTTTAAAAAAGACTGTAGCATCTACGAGTAGAAACTGTACCTTTCCTGTGAAAACATAAGTAAATCTTTGAATAGACACAATACATGTAATAAGTACATTAACACGGTATCCCAGAACATCAACAACAAACACTGGAGGACACCTAGCACGTAATATGTAGACATGAAAGTCCACTGACAAAACAGCAATATCTGACAAGTTGGGATGAGAATGTGTTGTCCTCACCAGACATGTCACCCGTTGAGCATGTTTGGGATGCTCTGAGTCGGCATTGACAGCAGCATGTTCCAATTCCTGCCAATAGGGTGTGTGAGCTTTCCACAGGCCACAATCAACAACCTAATCAACTCTATGTGAAGGACTTGTGTCACACTGCATGAGGCAAATTGTGGTCACACCAGAAACTAATTCTTTGGGGTACCTGTGACAAAAACTGCACCTCTATAGTGCTAATTATGTAAAATAATAAATAAAATAAAACTGCACATTTTAACAACCTTTTATTGTGACCATTCCAAGGCACACTTGAGTAGTAACAATGCTGCTAATAAATTTCTTTCTAATACATTTTTTTTACCTAAAAAATAAATGCCATTTTCTCAAAAAGAAGTTTTTCCACACAAAATTATTTTTCCTCACACTAGTGCATTTCTTTTCTCACAGTGTAACATTTCTTACTCTTTTAATGTGTCAACGAAAGGCGTAAGAACAGAGAGCCTTTCCTGAAACCTCCTCTCTTCAGCTTCCTCCTCACCCTTTCATCTTTTGATAAATGGTCCAAAATTTGCTGTACAGCAGGTTTCCTCGAGCCTCAAAAAAATGAAAAGACAGTCAAGTCTCACTTACACATAATTCTTAAGCCTAGGTTCAGGAGTCATTAGGAGGGGGTGAGATGAGAGGAATTACAATCTCTGCAGGAATGCACACATTTAAAATACAGTTGCTTGGGGCCTTTTTTTTACCACTTGGTTTCTCAGTTTAATCTTCATTCTGAACCTCTGGATCACAGCTTCATTTACCTATATTAAAGAGTTGTGTTATTGTGTAACTCAGTGTGTGTAGGCACCAACTGTGAAAGGACATCAAATGCAACTTTACCAGCTGAATTCATTGGTCTAACACGGCTGCACACCCTGATCATCTCTCAGGTAGCTTGGACTATGAATAAAAGACTCTCCACTGGTTGTGCTCTGTTTTTTTTTTTCTTTTATTCTGTTGAATTTGTCAGGTTCACTTTTTACTTTGGATCTGTATTTTTCTGCAGATTTTATCAGAGGCACATAAAGATTACCTGCCTGTTTTCTCCATTTTTTTTTTTTTTTACATGTACTGTGAGTCTTATATTGCATAAGGAGTTCTTTGATCCACCCCTTATTCCATTCAAAATCTGAAACAAAAGTGCAAAGGACCTGACTGGCTCCTGGGCTAAGCTACTGGGATGCATCCGGCCTTTGAAAATATGCATGAAAAAGACATTGGTGGGATAAAAATGGTGCATCATGGAATCACATGCTGTTCCCTAGAATATTATTCTAATTTTCATTTTAGAATATGTTGTGTAATGTAATGTGCCATAGTAGGTGACAATTGACTCCACGTCTGGGATGCCTCATGACGCCCTGACAGAAAGTCTTGCATGTTTGATTTTCTTTTTGTCATTCACGACTTCTTCTGTCACAGCCATCACTGAGACCAATAGAAACACAGAGCAATCTGCTGCCGTGGACAACTGTATGACAACAACACCTCAGCCTTTTAGATATTTCCTCTAGGGATGTTACCACACAGAGTAAAAAGGGAAAAATTATGGTTTGAAACAGCAGAGGCACTTTAGCAATCCGGTGAGTACTGCCATTAGCATCAGGCCAGCAAAGACTGTTATTTCTTCATAATGGAGACTATAAAGGAATACAATTCTAAAAAAAAAGTGGCTTTTACTGACCACAACTGCAGAGGCTACCAGCTTCATTTCAAACAGACTACATTATGAACAGGCCATTATTTATTATTCCCTCTGTGTTTTTATATTTTTACTTTTAATCCACTCCTGTCTGCCCTGTTAAATTTAATGCATTGCGCCGTCATTTCAAACTCAACACTTCGTGTATCCATTTAACATTAAAAGCCCATTATAATTTTGGTTGAGAGAATCCATTCATTTCCTAAAAAGGCTTTTATTGTGAAACATTTGCAGGAACTTGTGGAGGATTCAGTGACTTGCATGTCTGCATTACTTCAAATGTAGCTCCTTCCATCTGAAGGTGCTTTTTACATTACTACAATAACAGTTGTAGACATAAACAGCCACAGTGACTGAAATAATAGTTATATTAATAGAAATAGGGCAAGAATAATCCTGTGACATCACACACGTCATGACAGACAACCAGGGGTAATTGGGTGTGGACCAACGTGTAGTCTGTCATGTCTGTAGGCCAAGTCATGGCACGATGTCATGACCCCACAATCACCTATGCTTGACATAGTGACTATTGGAACAGACAAAAATGTCCTGTAGTCTGAACTGGGCCTTAGGGTGATATATTGGCAGAAACGGAATATAATATTCATAACTATGTTTTCATTAGTGTGCAATGATCTAAAACTAAGAATTGTTTGTTTTTTTTTACCTTAGAACGAGCTGTTCATATCTAGCCTACATATGGAGTGGGTCCACTTCATCACAGAGTCCTCCATGTTGTTTCTACAGTAGCCCAGAACAGACAAACCAAACACTGGCTTTAGATAGCACCACTCGCATTTTCACAACTACCACCATTCCCGTACAGTTTCAGTTCTGCAACCTCACAATTAAAGGGAAATTTCGGTTTATTTCAACCTGTCTCCTATCGTCCTAAAATTGTTTCAAGTGACTACTAATAGACGACTAATAGTTAGCATGTTAGCCGTTAGCCTAGATACAGCCGGGGCGCATAGTAGCGTCAGACCTGTTAAAACGTAAGTGAACGGGCAACCTTCAAGTGCAAAGTTAGTCCACTAAACAAGCTTTTTTTCCACAAAGACCACCTCATATCGTTACCTTACGTTTTAACAGGTCTGACACTACTATGCGTTCCGGCTGTATCTAGGCTAACGGCTAACATGCTAACTATTATTTTTATGTCACTAGTCACTTGAAACAAATTTAGGACGATAGGAGACAGGTTGAAATAAACCGAAATTTCCCTTTAAATGCCACTAAATCTGACACACTGGACCATAGATTTTAATAATAATTAGATACCGGACCCCAAGACGGAGCTGCTCGCCTGGTGCATATGCCAAAAAAGTTTTCTAGCTATAGGGTTTACTTCTGCTGTATCTAACCAACTGAATATGCACAGTAGTGTTTATCCCACTGGCCCTGCCCGTGAGCTCCCACTCGCCCCATAGACTTTACATTGTGATGACATCACAGATTTTTAAATCGCTTTTCCTGGCTGCAGGAAAGTTTAACAAATATTAAAGCTACAAAACTTCATAATAGAAAGAGGCATAACTGACCTTGTTTGCAGTTTGTGGTGTCTTATCAACAGTTTTACAGACATCTCTTTCATAATGGTGGCCTATGGGAAAAATGCTTTTTCTACAATACCACAAGTGGCCACTGGGAAAAATTCTCTGTAAGGCTGAGCGGCTTATCTGAGTGTCTGACCTGGACCTTTCAAAGATGACAGCTTGTGTTTATAGATTCTCCTGCTGCCCCCAAGTGGTAAAAAAAAATATCAAAATATAAATTCTATAAATTGGCAAATAGAATATCATCGTAATTATGAAACATCAAAACTGATCTTTTATTTAATTAATTCTAATGATCATTATCAGCCAAACAAAATAATTTATATGTCCTGGCTAATATTTTCTGTGTGCAGAATATTCTAGGCAATATGGCTGGCCTAAATGTAATGCCATATATGCAAACAATGATTATAGCGTAATTGTCATTATTCTAGTTGTTGCTGTCATCAATTAATAGACTGTAAAAAATATTATTATGTATATCAATGTAAATTATCATGTGCTGCTTGCAAGTATTGTAGGTTTCTGTACAGAAAAAAAAGAGTGAAATAAATTACGACATGGTTGACAAATACAAAACCATTCAGACCCTCCAGTCTTAAAACAGTAAAGAATACTGTGCTGGTTGAAATCCCTCAGGATGTCTCTCTGCTGTCCTGTGCCTAGTTTTGTCACTTTGCCTGATTAACCTATATGCTGTAGTAGTAGTAGTAGTAGTAGTAATATACCCTCCCTCCGTTGCGTCATCCAGGGCAGAGGGGGGTTGCTCCTTTAAAGTCAATACTACAAGCTGGAGAGCAACCAGAGCGACCGATGACTGACTCGATGTCACCTCAGCATAGGAGGACCTCTAAACCTTGTGGACATGGTTTACTCACCGCTCGATGGGCTGGAAGTTGCAGCAGACTGCGGGAAGTGTTTCAGCTCGGCGTACTAACGGAAAACTTAAGTTGTTAACTGAGGTATTAAATAAATCTTATTGTTTGATCTTTGCATCCATGTGCATGAAATGAACACACCGATATTGGAAAGCGGAGCAGGGATTATTTCAATTAGGGGAGCGAGCGGCTCAAGACGGAGCGGCAGCGCAGAGGAAGCGCACGGAAAACGCGCATGTGTGGCGCTTTGATTCATATTGCCGTCTCTGCTCGCTGATATGGTTTGATCACTGCTCTTCAATCTGAGGATACAGGCTGGAGGATTCTGCATCTGATCAGCACAGTTAGGGTAAAGATGCAGCGGAAGGCAGTGTCGTGTCTGTGGCTGCTGAGCCTCACCGTGGTGTCGGTGTCAGTCCGCGGATTTCCCACGCACTTCAAGAGGACTTCAGCCAGAGACAGAAACACCACAGCGTCTGTTACTGAGGTAAATATTCTACTATCCTGCATGCAATACATTTTTGAAAGACTGTCAGTTAAATTTTTAAACTGACATTTTTAATGTTTGCCTTATTACTTACTTAATCTTGAAAATCACGAGAATTTATAGGCACATATTAAGATTAGATATTGACAGATTGTGTTCCTAATATTTTCTGTCAATTAATCTTTGATGTTCAGTATATCACAACTCATCTTATGATTGAGCTTTATAAGTTAATTTTTTTTTTAGTTTAAGTTTTTTCCTTGTTTTTGCACCTCCTCCACACCCAAGTCAATTATATGTTGACGTTTTCTTGGATTTTATTTTTTATCTAATACAACACTACAAAGGAGTGCAGACAAGACTGTGAACAGCTCCTTGTTTGGAGTGAGCAAGAAGGAATTCAAGTCCTCCCTTTGTCCACTATATCAGATTTCTCCATGATAGCAAATTAAAGATGAGAAAAATGGCATAGCATCTGTATTTATTTTATTCTTTGTGGGGATAATTGATAAACAATGTGTTGAACCTCTGCCTTAATGCATAACAAGATCATTCCATTTGTTGCTTTCTCAAGTATTTGACCATTATTTTGTATGAAAAAACTTTGTTTATTGTGGTAAGCAGGAGTGAAAGTACAAATAGGAATGTGTTTGAATGACTTTTCCTGTTTGTATTCATAGAAATTCAAAGATATTCACAATATGCATAGTCCCATAGGGTGGTCAAGCATCAGCTGTTGCCATATGTACAGTGTAATCATTGAATAATCAAGAATACCATATTCTTACCTAATTAAAAAAAAATATGTTGTAGGGTTGTAGAAAATGACAGCATTCTGTTTTCAGCCCACAGCGAGTGCTCACTATTCATATGAACATCAAAGCTGCACTAATCATTATATACAACAGTGGGTTAAATTACAACCTTTTATGCGAGAGCTGTTGCTTGTAATCACAAACCCACGGAGAATTATCACCCAGCTCAGTTCCCGTCAGTGCTACAGGATGATGCAGCCTCTTCCTTGTAACTTTTGGCACACTGTCACTGCTCTCATCAACCTTGTTTCCTGCAGCCCAAGGCACAAGGCAACTGTTTTCAGTGATTAACTCACTGTACAGTACCTAACAGCAGACAGACAAACCCAATTCCCAAATGTTGCAATTATATGTTTCTGCAAAGCACACAGATATTGTAACATTTGTATGTAATTATATAGCAGATATGTTAGAACTTAAGAGTGTCTGTACATTTGCAGCTGTGGTTCATGTGTGGTTGTGTTTAGGCACATAAACCACTTAGTTATGATTAGGAAAAGGTTATAGTGGGTCAATCATGGCTGGAAATGCAGCAATGGCTTGCTAAAAAACAACTGATTTTGTTGTCCGTTCGCTTCAAACAGTAGTCTGCAGCTTGGCAGCTGGAAATGCCGCCAATGTCTCACTAAACAAGAGACCACCATGCAATTGGATCAGTCTAGTCAAAATACAGCAATCTGTAGCCCTTTTTACACAGAGGAGGCGCTGTAGGGCTTTGACATCCCTTCTTTATGCCTTCTTTGCATTTTCACATAGAACCAAACAACAGCGCCATCATGCTGTTCAGGTGTTTGATTTTACACAGCATGCTAGCACTGCAGACGCAAAAGAGACGTGACGGGTGTGACATAAGACAATATCGGCTTAAAGTTTGATGCATAGCCTAAACATTGACAGGGATTTATAAACAAAAAAAATGGCATCAACATGACAATAAAAATCATATATTGTCTCTGTTATACGGCGGCTGATCTCGCCCTCTGCTCTGAGGGAAAGGAGCTCCCAAATCTCATTGTTTTCCTAATTTGCAGTCATTTTCAGCAGCTGTTTCTCTTCTTTGAGTTAGCTGCTAACTGCTAACAGCTACTTTTTAAATCTCCTGCGGTGGGTAGTGCACATATATGTCATGACAATATCACACCTGTGTTGCCCATGATACTGTCCTGCTGGCAGTCACATTTATACAAATGTGATTTTAATGCTGTTACTACCTCTGATGCTAGTGTAAAGGCGAGACAACTCTGTCCTCCATTCCGCGATTGTGCCTGTTATACAGAAAGTTGAGGCGGCGTAATGGCTTGAAACTCTTGCCTTGCAGAGGCAGTGTAAAAAGGGCTAACGTAAAATGAATATGGGCCAGGAGTTTCAAGTGGGGTGTCAATGGCTCCTTCCCTACTTCTGACCCACTCGCTCTGACCACACCCATCTTTTAATTTGACCTTTATTGTGATATTTTGTGTATGCATCTTACATGGTTGTGACACTATCGAATTGACAAAATCTGTTCACAGACAGACAGACAAACCCGGTGCAGCTGGTTTCACCTGGACCACATTTTATAATGATGTCATACACGCACACAGACTCACATTAAAACAATACCAGGTGTCATAACATGTGACTGATAACAACACCCAGTTTTATGGTTTGTTGGTCTCGAACAGTGATCTGCAGCTTGGAAGCCATCTCGCCTTGGTGTCACGCCATCTACCATGAAAAGCCAGATATGTTTTCTTAGGAGTTGGTGGAGATCAAAAACAGCTAAAAGAGAGTGAATGATGAACTTACGTTTGTCAGATTGCTTGAAAAACCACTCCAAATAAATATGAGTGTTTGTTAGATGTGTAAACACACAATAGTTTGTGAGACTGTTACTGTAGCTTTAGAAAGCTACAACTAATCCAAGGCAAGAAGCATTATTCGGCCCTGTTTAGACGACAACGGTTTTTCTAAAAAAGGAAAAGTCTGTCCTTTGCGTTTTAAAAAACTTCCGCGTTTAAATGACAACGTTATTGAAACGATCCCCGTTCACATGGAGCCGCAAAATCTACTTGAAACGCTGTAGTGTGCACGCCAGACCAATGGGTGACAGTGTAAATTTGCAAAGCAACACCACGACATGCGCCTGCGCTGAAGCGCCTTCCTCTACAACGTGGTGATTACAAAACAAAACAGAAAAGACACAATGGCGAGTTGCTACAGTAACAGATCTACACTTTGCTGGAGAAGCGTTGATAAATTCAACAGGGTGAGCAGCACAAACAGAGCTCAGCATTGTTGTTGTGATGTCGACATTCTCGTGCATGCCTAGTGACTGGAACCGTAATGCGCATGTGCGAAAAGTCTCCGTTTTCAGAGGAACTGCATACACTGCGTTCCAAATTATTATGCAAATTGTATTTAAGTGTCATAAAGATTAAATTTTTTGTTTNCATCGACTATTTAGGAAAATCAGAGAAAAATATCATTTGCATAATAATTTGGAACGCGGTGTATTGCAAGTTTACATGACAACGGAGACGGTGCCGTTTCCAAAAAATTGCACTCTGGAACCTGTTTTCGAAACGTTGCGTTTTCAGGCACCCTAAACGGCGCTGTCGTGTAAACGATCAGCCAAACGCAACTAAAGTTTAGCGTTTTCAGTTGAAATCGTTGTTGTATAAACGAGACCTCAGTAGGTGTTGAGGGCACAACGTTTCACTGACTGACCAACAACTGATCTGAATTTGACAACGTTCACAGTACGAGTGAATGTGACCGAAATTAGATTTTTTTGCCCTAATGTGATTTTTTTCAGAGCAGTGTAGACACAGCAATCTGATTTTTTTTTCCAAGCAGATTGGGGTAGTGTCATATGAGGTCCTATAGTTGATATATATCTGATCATTGGCCATGCAACCGCTGAACGGTCATATCGGATTTTATGGATGTTTTTCCCATACATCCATGTTTTTTTCTCATCATACATGCAGGCGCAGATCACTGCCCATTCACTGCTAGACTGCTTCCAACTGCTAGATGTTTTCTGACCGGGACAGTTTGCCTATGCCATGACAGCATTGTTTTCGAGGTACCGACAGAGATAGTGGAATGCAGCCTTAGGTTTGGAAGACCTGTTCTTCTGTGAAACCATCCATGTCGTGCCCCCATCACTCCTGACTCCTCTCACACCTCTCTCTCCACAGAACTACGAGCAATAGCTGCTGATAGAGCTAATTCACTGCAAAGCCCATTTGTATGACACTCAGATATCCCATAAACAAACACCTGTTTCTCTGACAATAAGCTACACACTCTCCCAAACAGAAGCACATGGCTAATTATTATGCACAGTGACATCATCGGACCTTCCCACTATGGCAATCATTCAGGAGATAAATATTTGCACCGTTATGTCACCCATTTTTTTGGGAATGTGAAGTTTTTTGTTGTTGTTCCAATGCCAGCGTTATTGGTTGCATGTGAGGCGTTGCAGGGCAGAGATCCGTTCACACTGTTGTCAGATATGGGTCACTTCAAACATGAATGTGAACTGTCTTGGCAGAAAGATTGTATCTGGGGAAGAAATGATATTGAGCATTGAGCCCTGTAATATAAATGTAGCTTTTGGCTCCTGATTTCTGTTTGGGAAAAATAACAATTCACTTCTGTACAGAAGTTCAAGTCACAGAGTTTGCTTTGAGAAAATGTGACATCACTTCCTGTGTATACTCATTGTCTGTCTGTGAGTGAGGTGGAAGGGCTATTAGGTCTTCCTCAGATGCATTCTCTGAGATTAATTTCACAGTATTTTGTCTTTATGAATTACTTATGGCAGAGTAACTTTTCATGCATGCATTAACAGCAGCTAAGGGTCCATACTGGCATTCTGCATTGTGTGATCAGTTGCCTCCATGGGCACACTCGTATGCTGTGACGTACACTGCTACTACTTTTCAGCAACAGAGGACCTGAGCTGTATTGGAGCTAAAACACATTTTGCATTTCCACTTGAATTTGTGATGTGAAGTGCTCATACTGCAGCTGCAGCTTGCATATAGTCGTCAGGTAAAGTAACCTTCACATTTACATGCTCAGACAGAGACTCTCAGTCAGCTCTTATGAATGGACAAATGGCTGGCTAGGTTTTTAGACTCTTGGCAGAGAGGATGGCTTGACACAGTTGGTGAAGAGGTGAAAGAGTGTCTGTGAGTTGCCTGTTTAATCTGAAAATCAACCGTGAACTCCACTAATAGAGTTGTAAGATAACAGCTGTTGACTGTATTGCCTGACTCACTGCTTGCTCTTTATTTATGGTAACATTGTTCCAACTGCTTTGTCAAAGCAACAAAATGCAACTTTTGACATAAAAACCCTGTGTGTATATTCCTGCTTTTGCCTGATCATGTCTTTTAAGATTTATTTTGAATTACATATAGGCTATAGCATTTATGTAACAAGCAACTTGTGACTGTGCAAATAATGATTGTCCTCCATATGCAGCAAGAGAAAAGTAAAATGAAAAAAAAAAAAAAAACCTAAACCATAGACGTCTCAGATATGGGTCATTTGTGAGGGCATTGTTCAGGTGGACTTGTTGATCATTTTTGTTGTGGTGTGGTCGGTCATATGGCCGTGGCTAACAGTTAGTTAAACTGTAAGTTGAGGCAGTCGGAGAAGTGCAGTCACTTCATGGTGAACATTTGGGTTGCTCTTTGCCCTGGACAAACAAAGGTTAACCAAGGCAAGACAGCATTGACAAAGTAATGGCACCTTCTATTCTGCTGGAGTTACATATAGCTGAATGATGAGAACTTCAGTGAATGGTGTGTTTTTGTGAATAATCTGCACAAACTGATAAAGTAGTGATATACTTATACTGATGGTGTTAAAAAGTCCTGTATTGTGCAGCAAAGTATCATTACATCCCTACAATATAACACTACTAAGTGACGGGAGAATACTGCTGGAAGTTGGATTTTGAATTTGTTTTCCAGTCCAGAAAAGCATCAGTGACCCGCCATCATTATTTCACCACAACAGTGCAAAGTGGCTCTAAATATCTGTTTGTTTTTCTCAGGGCCCTCTGCAGTCTACTTAGTGGTTAGATTGAAGAGGTTTGAACTATGATTGGCAGTCCATAGCATGATTGGCTGATATTCCCTGATTCAATTCCAATAGTGCTAACCCTAAATTAACCTTTTATTTCTATTGTGAAGTTTGAAGAACTGTTAAAGCAACATCTGTTAATTCCAGCTTGTTATCGATATTTTTGTGCACCTGACACTGAAACAGGAACCTGCTCCCAAATTAATCTGCACACATTTTAATGCTAAGCTTCCAGCTTAGTTAACCAGTGACTGATGATTTATTTTGTTCTTATTCAGCTGGTACTCAGAAGGATCTTTGTCTCTTTCTGGCTTTGGATCTGGTGGAACCATTATACAGCATTTTGTTTTCTATGTACAAAACAAACCATTCATAAAAAATAAGATCTACTTGTTAAGAGGACCATCTACAACCTAAAAGCATCAAAGACCATTCAAAAATATTGAGTAGTCCTCTCAGTCATTTGACTGGACCCAATCAAGCTTTGTTGCAGCAGATTACAAACTTTTGATGCCAGTGTATATGTGAATAGATCTTTTCCTGGCTCCACTGTTCTCTGGTCATATGGCTCCACTCTCTCTCTTCCCTCAGTTTGGCCGGTGTGTTTTTATTATAGCGAGCGGTTGGGTTCATGTTGCTCACAGGGAGCCTTGACTCCCGACTTAGTCCAGGGTTGCAATATGAACTTGGTGTTTTATACACAAACAGCCACTTTTCTTATCCAAACTCTGGAAGAGGAATGTGAACAGGGAGATATTGAGTGTGCTTTGCAGGGGGGGGCAACCATTAAACAATCACAGGGGACATGAAGGTGCTACTGCTTCAGTAATAATCCTGGATGGACAGTCATCTCTATCCACTCCCTCCCAAGAGGCATGCTGAAGCTGATGCCACATTTTGCGGAGGGCGTCAAATTCTTGAGCCAGTTCGAGTTTAAGTTGTGCGCTTTATTGTGGAATAGGTTGTGTGGGATGGACTGCTCTCAAATGTCATGCACACTAGATGAGGTAAAGATGAAACTGTATATTATAATCTATGTATCAGAATGCATGCTTTATGTGAAGATCGTGTGTTAGCGCTGGATTCCTTGCCTCTGTGGGTTTTTAATGGAGGAACATAAGGTAGTGCTTTCACTGCCCAAAACTGTACTCAGCAAAAGAGCTCATACACACACTCTACATACATGCAACGTGCATATTACACATTCTATATGCATGAACATAAACTCCTTAAAATAGTAATCTGATACGTGGAAACTTTTAACCTTGAGATTTTCCTGACATTGATGAGGTGCTATCAACCATATCATTTCTGAAGAGAAGAGGCACCACTCTGTTGGTCTTGTTGAACTGTAGGAGCACACCATACAGTTATGATCACTGATTGGTGTTACAGTGATGTTATTTTCCCTTACAAATGATCTGAGCTGTGTACAAACACCCACGTCCAGGGAGTAAATTACCAAGACAGCACACACAGAACTAGAAAAGAGCAGTACAGTGCTGATCTCTGCCACGCGGCCGACTGATCGAGGCTACTCAAGGCAATTCCTGTAATTCCAGCAGATGAGCCTCAGCGCATTTCACAAGCGTCCCAGAAGCTAATAAAAATAAGCGCCTCATCTATTTGTGACAGAGCTGTGGCACATTGCACAGAGAAGATTGAGTTTTCCTCCTGCTAACAAGCACTGTATGTGAAATATAGATCCAGTGTCATTGTGAGGATGAATGTAATTTTTTTTGATTAAAACATAGCCATAAATCTTTGATGCATATTGTTCATAACTGGACTTCTAACAGTGTTATGTTTGTCTGTAGGCTACAGAACAGCAAAGTAGGAAATAACAATAAACACAATTACAATAGACCGAAAATCAAGACAAAAAACACATAGCCTGCTAATTCACCGATAGAAGCATAAATATCGAGGAATAATGACCAAGTCAGCAAATGGTAGGCAAAATGCACCACATCTGAGACGCTCTCAGTGTGGTATGATGCTGTGTATCAGATGGAACACAACCAGGTTGCAGGTAGACTGCAGTGCAGCTTCATCAAGTGGAATTTTCACTTGTGGCTCCCTTAGAGCAAACATGGTGGCAAAGATAACAAAACCATAGACTGTAGATAAAGGTGGACGATGATGCATCTCCATTTACATCGCTGTACAGAAGTGAAGCTAAAAAATCCTGGATATGGCTGCTGCCATCTTGCTCTGGTGATGTAATTTGGAGCCAGAGTCTGCACAGTAGCGGTCTCCACAGTATCACGTTTTCAGCCCATACACCTGTCCAACCAATTGTGAAAAGTGCCAATGAATGCGAGCCCAGCGATTGGCTCACACAATTGTCAATCATGTTGTAAAACCCCCATTTTATAGCATCAAATAACTAATTAAACCACACGTATCAGAAAAACAAACACTTGAATAAACAGCTGCATGATAAAAACTACCAGAAATGACAGAAACCATCTTTGAGAAAAATGTATACCTGGGGTACTTGGAGTTTTCTGTTTGACCCATTTTCCATCAAGTAAACATGGAGGTGGCAGACTTTATGACCTATACTGCAGCCAGCCACCAGGGGGCGATCGAAATGTTTTGGCTTTAGTTTCGGGGAACTGTCATGTCTACCACCTTTATACAGTCTATGAACAAAACCAAATGACTTTGATTGATTCTGTTTCAAAATAAGGCCAACCTTTTCTGAGTAGATGGTAAGGCTTGTTTTTAGCCAAGCTGATAACTTGTAGCACCTAGCAGCCGTTTAAGAGGATTAAGGAGTCAGCAGTCAATGATGGTATAAAACAGTAAATAAAACATTTTTTCAACAATTGCTGAAGATGGAGATAAATACTGTTAATTAGCTACAGCTGATATAGCTGCCACTGTTAATCATGTAATTTTAAATGTTCATAGCGGTGGTCAGCGCTTGCTAAATGTAAGAAGTCAGCTACCTTAATTTTGTCTACAAATACTCGTTAATAAACAACAGTCTATAGCCATGCTAGCAACTCTGTGAGGCTGTACATAGGCACAGCAGTGCTTTGAACTAGATATTAGCATTAACATGCTAACAACGACAGTGCTAACATGCTGATGTTTAGCAGGTCATATTTTCCACAGTCACCATCTTAGTTTGGCACGTTAACATGCTAACAGCAGTAAAGGCAAAGCTCAGCTGAAGCTGAAGGAAAGTCAGGAGATCGCCAAAGCGATTAGGATTCATACTCTGGACATCTGGTGTTTGAACCAGATGTGTCAGTCTGTCAAGAAGATACTGAGATATTTCTTGGGGTAAGTTTCAACAAGCTGGTGGGCACTAGATGAAAAGTCAGGGGATCACCAAAGTCATGATTAGTTATCCTTTGGCTACCATGGATTTTTTATGACAATCCATTCAGTAGCTGTTGAGACATTTCACAATGTTGAGATATTTCAGTCTGGACCAAAGTGGCCAACTGACTGAAATTTCCTTCTCTAGAACTACGCTGCAGGTATGGCTAAAAATTGAGGAGGGATGAAAGATCAGATCAGAGATTTAGCCTCAGAGTAACTAATCTGGGTATTTTGTCAAATGGGAACCAGTTCAGAAATCCATCCCTAAGTGTGAGTCAAAAAACCTTCCCAAGCCATACTGTCCAAAAGGATAAAATTGCTTTGCATGGTCTCTTTGAATGACTAAATAAATGTTTCCATACAAAGCGTAACTCTTCAGTTTTCTCAGGGAGAGGTCAGGGAGAGGGGAAATATGCCACACACACACTCACATATCATCATCTACACAAGAGAAGTTAAATGTGCTGGCAAACATGCTGATATCCAGCTTGATGTTTTACTCCTTGGATTTCACATCAAATCAATCATGGCGTTTAAAGGTCTGGCCAAGAATACTGTGAACTGGCAGAGTTATTAACTCCCAGGCAGATGGATGGGAAAATGCCCTCTTCCTGTACTCAGTATCACCAAATGTGTTCATTTAATTGAATCATGGCTGTCCCACCCAGCGTTCCACTCTTAACTCTTTAATTGGGTTTATATATTCCTTTTTTATATTTTTCCCACGTCCTTATTCCCTCTACTAGCCTAATTTTTCTGTCTAGAGCCCCTCTCTCACTGCACAAAAAAATCCAAAACAAAACAAAAACACTAACATCTGGGTTTTGTCCGCAGTAGGAAAGGCTACAGTCGGCATTCATTGCTGGGACAAATGACTGCAAGTAGTAGCGGGTATTTATCGGCTCCAGCTACGATCGGCTGTGACACCTGAGTTAACACACTAATTTTCACCCCCTTTACAGTGCAATGCAATTACATGCTGCCACAGAGTCCGTCTGTCTCCACCCAAGCAGAACTTGAACATTGTTCCAAATTCGGCACTTAAATGAAAGACTGAATTTGTAACTTGAATTACTAACCACTGTAACATTTTCACTTATCTACTTACCTGTTTACTAACCTTGTTTTCTGGCACTTTTGTGACATCAAATGTGACACACCAGTGAAAAAAAAAAAAAACACACAGAAAGGCTTAATCATCAATTACCGAGTTACTGGCAGTGGGAAAGGAGTCTATTGGCTACTTTTAGCTTATTTTGTGAAGCACTTTGTGTTGCATTTTTAATGTATGAAAAGTGCTATATGTAAAGTTTGATTTGATTTGATTTAACAGGTTTTCTGGCATTAAAACCCCCCGGCATATTTACACTAATTTTAGTGGGAAAAGGTATCATTTTATTTTCTTTTTGTTCTGTTTTACCCTATCAAGCCCATTTACTGTTCAAAAACATGATGATATTTCTGTAGTAAACAGTTCTGAAGTCTGGATTTGGGTTTACTGCTCACTGCCATCTTGTCTGTACTGAAGCCAGAAGATACCACAACGTATTTGTACCAGGCTGTTAACTGCATGGTTGGTGGTTCGATCTCTGGCTGTCCTTGAGCAAGACACTGAACCTCCAATTGCTTCCAGTGGTAAGGCATGTGTTTCTGTCAGTGTCAGAGTTGTGTTTTTGTGAGAGTGAATGTGAAGCACATTGTAGAGTACTTTGGGGAAAAAGCACTGTACAAATGCAGTTCATGCGGCATGTCTTTTAAATAACGATTTATGGCCCAGCAGAGCATAGTCATAGTATTAAATTGCATGGCAAGGCACATTACATAATAGATTCCTCTATTTTGGAGCCTTCCCTCAAAGGTGTGTAGATGTATCAGCTGTCAAATGGTTTGTTTAAGCAAATTTGAAGTCCAAGTCCTCTGATTTGCACGTTGAAATGAATGAATTTTACTCTAAATGTTATCATGCCTGTGTGACTGCCTGAGGAGCTGAAGTGGGACAAGCAAGCAGCACACAAAAACACCTGTGTAAATAATTATTGACTTTAAATATTGACAAAGGGAAGCAGGGACTACTGTAGTGTCAGCACCTAGTGGCCTTAATTATTACTCTATATTAATTAATTAATTAATTCATTCATTCATCTTCTAACCGCTTCATCCTCTTGAGGGTCGCAGCCTATCCCAGCTGGCATTGGGCGAGAGGCAGGGTACACCCTGGACAGGTTGCCAGACTATCGCAGGGCTGACACATAGAGACAAACAACCATTCACACTCACATTCACACCTACGGACAATTTAGAGTTATCAATTAACCTAGTCCCCAATCTGCATGTCTTTGGACTGTGGGAGGAAGCCGGAGCGCCCGGAGAGAACCCACGCTAACACGGAGAGAACATGCAAACTCCACACAGAAGTGTGGACTGTGATACTTCACTCTAAAAATAACAGTTTTGTTTACATTATAGCCTGACAGAGGCCAATACTGAAACTGAAATATTTGGGAGTAGAAAAATTGGATAATTTATCAGACATAGTCATTTTTAGCTGCGACCAGCAGCTCTGTAGCTCTCTCCGTTGGTTGGTTGGTTGGTTGGTTGGTTAATTGGTTGGTCCACAAAAAATTTCTCCACCCTTTGGCAGCCACAGTTTTTGCCCTGGGAGGCTGAAATTTGGCATGGAGGTCAAGTGTGTGTGTGTGTGTGTGTGTGTGTGTGTGTGTGTGTGTGTGTGTAAAACCTCTAGTTTACATAGACACGTGGACATTCAACAACAAACTAGCCAGAATGTCAATTACAACCTATCCAGTATAAAGATAAGTTGCCACAGATGGATTGAGAGGACTGCTGGTCATATTAAACACTTAGGGCTCTAGTTTCGCAGACCGGGCGAGGCAGGGGCGCAGCGCACCTACGCTTTGCCAACTGGGTGTGGCCAGGCGGATTTTGCAAGTTTGGCACACCGTGCGCCTGGCACAGCTACTCCTCTTTCCCACCTCCGTCCCTCCTACTTGTGCAAGTCGGAAAGTGGGAGGAGAGAAGGCGTGGAGTGGGTTTTACACACATCACACCAATCAAATGAGCCCCTCTCCTCGCCCTTGAATGCACCACGCGAAGGCGTAATAACGCCGGATTTCCACTGGATGCGTGTCCATTGCGGAACGGCAGCGCTGGTTATCCGCTGCATGCTCCGCTGTCCGTCAATACCCACAGGCTGCATTTGCTGTGCGGAGCGGAGACATCTCGGTGCACTGCCATGATTAATATCTCCTCGTCCATGGTGTCAACGGGGTGAAATACGTCTGAAACCCTCTGACCTGTTGACTTCAGGCCTGCCTCTGCCCATTATGTAGTTTTCAAGGTGTAGTGCAGGGAAATATGATCCGCCGTGAACACCGTGTATTTTATTTTGAAAATTAACCGGATGTTTCATTGTGTATCTGTGCACGACTTCCTGCCCCGCACGATCTGCTCTGTGCTGAATTGCTGCGTTGTGCTCCAGCGTTCGGCAAAAATAGAAGTCCTGCGTATCTGTTGTGGAGGGCTCCGGAGTGCCGGAGCTGAGACGGAGCCGGAACGCAGCACAGCCGCAGCCGGTGGAAACACACACGTTGACTAGAATTGAATCCTATTGGCTCCTATTGGAGGTCACCACAATTGTAAATCAATGTTGCGTTTCTCTCGTGCGTGCGCGCTCTCTCTTTCTCTCTCGCAGTCTCACTCTGTTTCTTTTCTTTTGACTTTTCTAAGATGACAGATGCTGAATATATACTCCCTATCTGATGCTGTGGCTGTTTGTGGTTGGCT
>NC_065519.1:40463360-40477107 GCF_006386435.1 Epinephelus moara
CCCCCTGCTGCGCCGCCACACCCATCTCAGCGCACCTCGGTCTGCCAAACTACCAAACTGAGTGCGCCTCGGGTTGCGCTGCTCGAAACTAGCTCTGCGCGGGGTTCGCCACCCTGCGCTGCGCCGGTAAACTAGAGCCCTTAGGCTTGTCTTACCTCACTGAAGGCTGCTAATAGCTAAAACTGCTGACAGAAACTAAGCCAGAGACAAGCATAAATCATTTTGTAAGTTAGCTTGTCACTAAAATGAGGGATTAGCTGGTGTCTGTCTAACAGTGCACTGCAGCAAACAACATTACTACTGCTTCATTTGTTTTATATTTCTCAGCTTCATATTAGTATCAGGATAGTAAATTTAGTCAGTGGAAAAAGACAGAGCTTGATTGTCATTGGATATAAACAGCTAACTTGATGTTTTGTGTCAGTTTATGTGGCTAAAATTAGCTTAGCTGGCTAACAGTATAGGTTTTCCCAGGCTGCTCACAGGAGAAATGTTTTCTCCCTTCCATTCATGTTTGGTTACAAAATGATGTAAATGCAACTTTAAAACATCAAATCTGTATTTCTACCATTCAAACTATTAGCTATTAACAGGGACGTTTAGAGCTACTTACTGGGAGAGGCGGCAGGTCAAAATGGCGGAGCTGTGGCGATATGCTTTGATGTCTCTGTGAGGTGTTCAGAGGCAAATGGAAATTCTGGTGTCAAACACAATAAGCTTTAAAAATCAGACTAAATGTGATTATTTATAGGCACAGCCTAGTGTGTATTATATGACTTATTTTTACTGATATTTTGACTGTTTAACAATGGTGGCTGGCAAATGCTATATTCTGTGCTATATCAAAATGTATCGTATAATGCGATATTGTGTTCATACATTACAGTTTTTTTCCCCAAATCGTGTGTGTGTGTGTGTGTGTGTGTGTGTGTGTGTGTGTGTGTGTGTATGTGTGTGTGTGAAGATATGTGTTTGTGTTTATGCCAGTTGTCTACAAGGGGGCTGACAAGCTGAAATACAGATAATCCAACCTAGGCTTGAGATCATTTGGAAACAATGTCACCATCACATAATTTATCTAACAGAGAGCACTGACAAGTCGATTATTCAGCTTCAATATGTCCAGCTCGGTTTGTATCTTGGATATAATAAAAACAAGCAAACAATCTACAGGATTTGTATAAGGATTGTCTCTGTTATGCATTTGTGTACTCTATTATATTATTTGTGTAATATCATGACTTTTCTTATTACTCCCTGCCAACTGTAATCTGTTTCACTTCTCGTCATATTACTTTTCTACTGTATTCTACTAGTTGTGATCCAAAATCTACATTCACAAAAGTGCTGGCTTTGTTGGAGGTGGTAGAGTGAAACGGAGGGAAGAGCCTCTATCAGCTGGCGTTTGAAAATCCTCTGTCATGCACTGGACTAATCCGGTGACAGCAATCTCTGCGAATGGTCCAATCTGCAAACACCACCTGCCTTGCAACAACCATATGCGCATACTCTGAGGGGAAGAGACAAACATCTGACAGATCACTGCAAACCAATACAAACACATGTACAAAAATAATGACCTGGGGCATAACATTACTCGGAATAACTATGCTTACATTATAGTTTCTCCTGACAAAATCAAAGTAATGGGGATATTTCCAGCTGTGTAATGTAAGCATATCCATCTTCTGAAGTATCTTGCCGCTTTTGTAACGTGCATGTGCAGCACAATGAATACCAAAATGAATCAGCTGGTGTGATTTTTTCAGTGTATTTTAAGTCAGTAGTGGGGTGATGACAAAAGCTCAAGGTTTTGGGATAACAGTACTATTATTGCTGAAACTGTATTAGTAATTAGTTACACAACTCATTGCAGGAAAAAGTAATAGTATTACTGTAACTCATTACTGGTAATGCATTACTGCCCAGCACTGCACTTAACTTTACCACTCTAGTCATTAAGTGTCTGCAACTCACAGTGCGAGACTGGGTCCGCTTGATTATTATCCGAGCGTACGCTGGAGTCGCATCAGCTGATCGGAGTTAATTGGTGACTGATGAAGTGGATATAGTGCCGGGGTAGCAGACTAATCCTGTGGACCCATCATTAGAATATTGGAAACAAGAGAGCTACCATGATGTTGCTAGATTAAGAAAGTGGTGGGGTTATGTCCCCCGTGTCCCCAGATTGCTGGTGGACCAAACAACACAAGGAAATGCTCATGAAGACGCATGTGGTCAAAAACTTAAGAACACTTAAGTCCTTTCACCTGATATTTTACTCAGTTGTTTCTATGCTAGACAGCATAATCACTGTCTTTCCCCCCCTCTCAGGTGATAGCAGAGACGAGTCCTGGCAACAATCGTCAGACTCTCCAGGAGCTTCAGCAGGAGAACCTTCTGCAGACTCTGCCATCTGGTCCATCTCTCCCCAAGTCCAGACAACGCTGGTCCCAGCACCATCACCAGGGTGTCCTCCCCCCACCTGAACCTGAGGAAGACCCTGAGCTTTTCATCCTGGACCTGAGGAACTTCCCAGAGCTGGCTAATGCAGACATGGGCTCACAGAATCCCAACATCCAGGTAGGGGATATCCAAGTGGCAAGAAGTCAAAATATTTTGTACTAATTGTATCATCAGAAGTAGTATTAGGTCACTTTTCTCATAGCATTAAGGGTTCATATCATCACTGAAGTGCAGGTGTTCCAGATTAAGTCATCTTCCTTCACTTTCTTCTCAGTATTTGCTCTCAGCACCATGTATCTCCCTCTGGCTCCATACATCCCATCTCTGTGTACAGCTGGTTTGAGTCAGGACAGCGTCTTAAGTTACCATATGCAGGACCTTTAACAGTGGGGCGCTCCAACTTGTCCATGAACCTCAGACATCTACACAGGGTTTGGAGAAATAAAAGAAAAAAAGTAAAAGGGGGGAAAAAGTGAAAATATAAAACATATGAGAGCAGAATATAAATGGTCAAAAGGTCATTTTTAAGTGCAACTGTAAAGCCAAACCCTGGTGGAGTTGGCTTTATAAAAAAAAAGTGTTAAGACTTGTGGAGTTGATTTAAAGAGAAATGATGATGTTACTCTGGAATTCACTGCCTGGTCAACAGAGTGAGAGATGCATGACATCCTGAATTTAGTAGAGACAGAACAAAGCCTATTTTGCGCCATGTCAAGTACAATACATGTACAAGTAAATTACTAAAAGACAGTCAATGCTGTACCTTATTATTCCATGTTTCTTTCACATTATAATTTAATACAACATTGTATGATGTATGCACTGTTTACACAAGTGCACAAAACTAAAAGAGATAGCCTATAATAAATTAACAACACAGCTATACAAAATAATAATATGGTAAAGTACTGAGTGTACCTTTAAACTAAAAATAAGGTTATATATAATCAAGAACAAGAAGTACAGAAGAAGTTATTAGTGTGAGTGAGTTTGGTGAATAATTCTAAATCTGATGATGCTTTAAATTTAATCTTTAAAGATTCTAGGCACAATGAAAAAAGAAAAAAGTTGTATTTGAATTGTCATGACCTGGGATTAACCATAGATTGTATAAGATAATGCCCCTAGCTAACATGACATCACCCTGTGGTTTGTGGACTGCCTTTTTGAAGCTTCTAGTTCGGCATTTTGGCTGTCTCCATTCTGGATTTTTGGAGCCACAGGTGAACATATTTGAACAAGAGGGTGGAGCTAACCCTAACGATAGGTGCTGGCACAGTGCATTTACAGCTATGGTGTGAATGCTAATGCTAATTGTCACTATCAAAAATGGCTTAAAACCATTCAAACCAAAGTAATTACTGAAAAAAAACTGAATATCCAACTCCTTAGGGGGTCTGAACAAGACTTTTTAAACAAACAAAGAGTTATAATCAACTTTCATAAACTGATAAACTAAACTGAAACACCTTTACTCTGTATCTGGGGTTACACCAACCAACATTGTCGCCGTGATAGCGAGGGTTAGGGTTAGGGTTCCATAAATGAACAGTATCCACCTGTCCCTCAAGGTGGCCCAGGCCCTTAATTATGCTTCCCCCCCAGTGCAATTAGCTATAGAGACCAAACCCAGGCTGTAAATATGTTTATTGCTGCTGTGAAGTTGGGCAATTTATGATGGGGGTCAGTGGGGATTGAGTCACTCTTGGAGCCAGCCTCAAGTGGCCATTCAGAGAACTGCAGTTTTTGTGACTTCTTCATTGGCTTCATTTTTCAGCTCCAGAGGTTGCTGCTAATACATAATACAGAAACACTGCACAGCTCCACAAGTAGTGATGTACACTGTTAACCCCAATATTTTTTAATGTGGATTACACAAACCGAGCTGATTCTGCCATACATTATGACATCATCCATGCAATCATCTTTGGAGATTTCACTTTTCTAATAGATTTGAGCTTGCTCCTTCTTTGAGTAGTGGCTATAACATTAAAGTAACTTTTAAGAACCTGTAATAAAGGACAAGCTGTGGGTAGGTTTTGCTGACACAACAAATAAAATGAAACCTATCACTTTGAGTACCTGCTGCTCATTCTTTCATTACAGAAAGGGTTGGTCTAATTTTCCAAATATTATTCACGAAGTCAAACTGCAACTTATTTTGACTTGTTGACTTTGATTTTTGTGCTTAAACCTTTACTATCAACAGAGCCATTTTTGACTAAAATTAAAAAAAAAAATTGTCTGGATCCGCAAAACATATTGAGTAAAATCATGATAACAGACTAAAAAGACGTCAAAAATAGCCTATTAACATTACTGAATGAGCATTCATTAATATGTTTTAGCACAAGGTGGCTATTCAGCAGTGGGCTATTTATTAACATTTGGTAAGAGTTGGTGGTTAAAGCAAATAATCTGTCCACCCATTATGTATGTCTCTATTTTCCTCCAACACTGTTTTTGGATTTGGAGTCCATAGCTAGCCTCACTAGGGAGATTCAAGACTAGCCACCACTCATTTGGACAGGACCTCAGCAACATTGAGAGGTAAAGGTGCCTAGCAGTAGACATAGTTGACAAAATGTTCAGAACCTTTTTGTTTTTGTTTTTTTTTTTAATCTGTGTATAGCTTCACATTTTACAATTTTTAGGCCTACAATAATGATAAATAAAAATTAAAATTTATATATTAAAAATATAAAAAAAAAAAATTTAAGCCCTATTGATTTCCATATGATTTTTTAAAGCCACTGGCGAGGGACTAAAGAGCCACACATGGCTCCACAGCCACAGGTTGCCTTCCCCTGGCTTAAACTATGCATAATGCCAATTTCTAAGCATAAAATCGTGCTTGAAATGTGCATACATTTAGAACCACTTTTGACCAGGTGTACCAACAAACTCCTCTTGGCACACCAAAACAGTCACTATCAATATGATAAAACCATCAATAACCTTAAAGTACAGGTACACAAACCCCAACCTCTGATAACCATGTAGATTGTAAACTTATCATTCCTGGAGCCTAACCCCTAACTGTGTACGAGCACATGGATAGAACAGGTGATACTTATAATGTTCATTCCATAATGTTTTGTGTGTGCATGTTTGATAAATACCAATTTTCCTGTTCGTGAAGAAAGTTCCTACACACACATTTAGAAGTGGTTTGACACATGCTTCGATAAATAAGGCCACTGGTTTCCTTAATGTGGGTAAGGAATCAATAAAAAACACTTGTTAACACAGCTAGAATTATGCTGGAGAAACCAGGCAACATCGCAGCAGGGAGGAGGCACAAGAGGAAAGACTGTTACAGTATATAACCCTGTGCCCAAAACAGCCAAATCAAGGCCAACTAAAACTGAAAGTGTAACTAAAAAAAGTACATTTGTAAAATCCAGACACATGGTTCAGATCAGTCCAGTGTGGTGCAGCTGGCATATTCTAACCAAACGAGCAACAAGTTGTAAATGGATTGGGCTTTATCCAGCCAGTAACAATTCATTTAAATATGCCTGGAAAGGGCCCACTGTTGGGGATTGTTGTTGATACCATGGCCTGTATGATGCTTACATTGCTACTGCTGTACATAGCCATGGAGAGTAGTATTAGCTCCAAATTGTATGTATTTTTGTATGGCACACAAGGACACACAGTCCAGACTCACTTTATTCATATACTGTTACCTTGATGAATACAGAATAAGAGACATGTTTACCTTTATCCTCTCCATTCTCTGATAGTCAGCATCATGTTCTTCAGCTGCTGCTTTGTCTTTATAAACTGTTGCTGTTGGAAACATCAGCTACCTGGGTTTTGTTGAGACCTGTGCGTGTATGTGTGTTTATGTACACGTCCATGTGTGAGAGAGTAACAGAGATAATCAGAACTCGCTATCAGTTCATCTTTCCATCCCGCTATATTCTTCATGTGTCTCAGTCCCTTCCCCCGCCGCACAATAACCCTCTTTCATAAAAGGCGACTACACTTTTAATCTCATCTTCAAATAAACAGACTTCTCCTGAGGCGGTGACATCACTCCCCTCATCCTGTCTGAGAACTTGTACCAACCTGTAAACATGCTGTACTAGTGATGGGCAGGTTACACTGAAGGGGTAATAAGTTACTTTTTAGAAATTACTTCTTTAAAGTCATATACAAACCCAGTTCCAAAAAGGTTGGGACGCTTTGTTAAATTTGAACAAAAACAGAATGCAATGATTTGCAAATCTTTTTTTTTTAGTTGAATACAGTATAAAGATAATATATTTAATGTTCATACTGATAAACTTTATTGTTTTTTTTGTAAATATACACTAATTCTGTATTTGATTCTGCAATATGACTCAGAAAAGTTGGGACAGCTGCAACAAAAGACTGGGAAAGATGTGGAATGCTCAAAAAACACCTGTTTGGAACATTCCACAGGTTAATTGGTTACAGATGTTAGTGTCATTAATGGGTATGACAGGAAAAACTCAAAAGACTCAATTATTCACAAGCAAGGGTGGTCACTTTGTGAAAATGTGTGGGCAAACAGTCCAGCAGTTTGAGAATGACGTTTCTCAACGTACAAATGCAAAGAATTTAGAGATTTTACCATCTACAATATTTAGTATCATTAAAATCGGGTAAGGTAAATGTAAGGGGGAAGGCTAGAAAAAAAATGCTGAATGGCTATGACCTTTGACCCCTCAGACTGCACAACATTTAAATGAATTTGACTGAATTACGGATATTACCACCTGGGTTTAGGAACACTTAAGAAACCATTGTCAGTGAACACAGTTCGTAACTGTATCTACAAATACAAGATAAGACTCTACCATGCCATGTGAAAGCCAAATATCAACACCATCCAGAAACACAGACGACACCTCTGGGCCTGAGCTCATCTGAGATGGACTGATACAAAGTGGCAAAGTGTGCTGCGGTCTGACGAGCCCATGTTTCAGATTGTTTTTGGAAATCATGGATGTCGTGTCCTCCGGGCTAAAGAGGAAAAGGACCATCCAGACTGTTATCAGCTCAAAGTTCAAAGCCAGCATCTGTGGTATTATGGAGGTGTGTAGTGCCCATGGCATCATGGGTAAGTTGCCCATCTCTGGAGGCACCATGAATGCTGAAAGGTACATACAGGTTTTGGAGCAACATATGCTGCCATCCAGATGATGTCTATTTCAAGGATGTCCCTGCTTATTCTAGCAAAACAATGAGACACATTCTGCATGCGTTCCAACAGTGTGGCTTTGTAGGAAAAGAGAGCACAGGTACTAGACTGACCTGCCTGCAGCCCAGACCTGTCTCCTATTGAAAATGTGTGGCCCATTGTGAAGCACAAAACTGAGGTTGTATATCAAGCAAGAATGGAAAAAGGTTTCACTTTCAGACTTCAACGAGTGTCCTCAGTCTCCAAACTCTACTGAGTGTTGTTCAAACAAAAAGGTTATGTAACACAGTGGTAAACATGGCCCCTTCCCACCTTTTTTGAAAACATGTTGGAGCCATCAAATTCGGAATGAGTGGAGATTTGCAAAACAACAATAAGCTTAATCAGTTTGAACATCAAATTTCTTATCTTTTATCTTGTGTTATTGTGGTTTTTATTTACATTTAACACAGTGTCCCAACTTTTTTTGTAGTTTGTTGTACTTATTACTTGGTATCAAAAGAAAAATTGACATACTACAACCTGTTTTGCCAGCTCCTGAACTGAAGAACTGAACTGAATCCCCTTTATCAGAACAATAATTGATCTTACAGGAGGAATCAACGATCAAGCTATTGGTTTGCATAACTAAACATTACAGCCTCCAAAACCTGATGAGACACAGAATACAGTATACTGTATTGTCGTATTTTAAAGAGAGTCAAAGCAGAAGAAGATAACATAGTTTATAAGCTATCATCCACTTTTCTAAAGCCCTGCTCCACATAACAGGTGTAGTCTGAAGAAAACTTTGAGACATGAGTCCATGGTACAAATACTTCAAATTAGCTAGATCGCTAACTGACTGAATGGCTTGTTAGCATATTAGTGTTTAGCTTGTCAGCTACAGTAGTTCACTGACCTAAGCTAGCTCTGCAAGAAGTCGCTATGTTACCTATGTTATACCATACGTTTGCAATGTTGCATGGATAAACTTTGCTGTGTCACATATTGGTTTGACCAGGGCTTAATACAGGTCAAACATACACTGCTCAAGAAAGGAAACATTTAATGGTCACAGTATAACACAAGTCAGTTAAACTTGAGGGATATTAATCTGCCCATGTAGGAAGCACAAGTAATTGTGAATCAATTTCACCTGCTTTGGTGCAAATGGAAGTGACAACAGGTGGAATGGAGAAGCAAAAGCAAGACAACCCCCACAAAGGAATGGTTTTGCATGTGGCAGACACAGACCGTTGCTCTCTCCTTATCGTTCCTGACTGATTCTTCTCTAGTCTTGTGTTCTGCTAGTGTCCTTGTCACTTCTGGTAGCGTGAGGCGGTACCTGCTACCATCAGGCTGCACAGGAAGTCCAGATCCTCCAGGATGACACATCCATTTTGTTCCCAACAAATTATATAATGTACATCAGTTAAGATTTTCAACTTGAATAATTCGTTCATCAACATCTGATGTGTGATTTAGGTGTTTCCCTATTTTTTTTGAACAGCGTAATAAAATCCTAGAAGCTGTCTCCTTTTATTTTTTTTGAAGATGAATGAGGCGGCTGATGGAATCATTAAATTCCCACTGCTTTAAGGTTATGCTGCATTTGTCATTATGTCCTGTTGGAATTTACTGTGACTTCTGTGCAGAGTGAGGCTGCTCTGTCATCAGTGTTATTTGACAGTTATGTGTGAATGCATTTTGTAGGGCCATTTATGGCAATTATCCACTTCTTAAATTACAGAAGCATTAAGCTTGATGTTGTTACTGTTGGCTGCTGAGGTCACTATATGTTGGGCCATTGAAGCAAGTTGCTGAGGGTAGTGGTTTTATAGGTCCATATAACATTGTGCTAAACTTTTACAACTTTCATCGAGTCAAAGTGAGATCACTCTGACACTTTAAAGAATTCCTTTTGCATGATTGTCAGTCACTGCATGCTGCACACATACGTATAAACAGTGTTGTAAGTATTTTGTGTTTCTTTCAGGTGACCATCGAGGTGGTAGATGACACACAGACTGAGACGGAGGTGGAGATGGACCTGGTCAAGGAGGGTCAGCGTAATGACTGGTCGGTGTCATCTTCAGAATGGGCCAACAGCCACAAGAAGCTGTTCTGGCCATTGTTTTGGGAGTACCCGGAGCAGGTGGAGAATGGGTTGGAAAGAGCCAGTTTGGAGGAACAATCTGAGGACTACAACTACGACCCAGAGGAGCCCGTTCTGAGTGGAGTCGGGGGAGACTGGCGTGGTCACTGGAACAAAGACTGGGATGCAAAGGATAACTACGGTAAAAACACAATGTAACAAAACGGTACAGCTTTGACTCACACAGTATGAGGCTAGATAAAATTAATTTAAATCTAAAGCACAGTGAATTGTGACTTAACCTTGATGAATGTAATATAACATTTTTAATCATTATTAGAGATTAGAGATGTCTTGAGCCAATCCCAAGGGTCAGTACTGGGGCCTTGCCGGGCATATTTTAACAGATCATTGTCAACTAGATTTGCTTGAAATTAGCCTACAGCAGCTAGTGTCCAGATTTTGCAACCCTGGCTGACTGTCAGGGACTGGATCTGAAGGCTCAGGTTTAGAATCTTTAGATATCACATATTATTAGATTTTGTCTGCCAGCTGTCAACACCACCTAACCCAGACTGGAACAGACCTGGTCCAACTTGGTCCAATCAATCCTCATGCCCAAATCATATTCAGAATCGCCTCAACAGTCATATTGTGTCATTGGGGCTAGCAGGAATGGGACAGCACCCCACATTCACTCTGTCACACCAGTCCTTCTTCAACGTAAAACACACGCCTCCTCTCCTTGTCTCTCCAGGGCCCTTTGCTCTGTCATATCAGCATATAGGAAAAGAGTTACCTGGTTACATGGTACTGTCCAGGATTTAGTTTTGGTGAATCAAAGGATATCACACTTTCTGATGTCTGTTGGAAACTGACGCAGCACAGAGGTTGAAAAAAATAAAAATAAAACCACCATTTGTAGTGACACGGGTTCTCTTTCAAAACACGTTGATTTGGCAGCAGAACATTTGGATGCCTTTAGTGTTTGCTTGACAGACTCAATAAAAGAACATTGAAAACATTTCAGAGAGCGGATGCACCTTCCCCCCTCCAGCCCCAACACAACAGAGAGATAAGGTTTCTCAGTGGCGGTTTTGCCAACTGTAGAACTTGCTGCTTGTATAGAAAGCTCTGAGTTTTTAGATGCTGTTGTTGCCTTATCACTGCTGAGTGTGTGTGTGTGTGTGTGTGTGTGTGTGTGGATGGTGAGGGTCAAATAGGCATGGGCATGTTGGCAGCGGGCTGTCTGAAGATGTTTTTGTACTGTTGACTGTCTGATTGAGAGGGCTAACACACACACACACACACACACACACACACACACACACACACACACAGTCTGTCCGCCATGACNGCATGGGCATGTTGGCAGCGGGCTGTCTGAAGATGTTTTTGTACTGTTGACTGTCTGATTGAGAGGGCTAACACACACACACACACACACACACACACACAGTCTGTCCGCCATGACATGATTTATGACAGGGTCTGCTCCTTCAAGGCTCACTACATAAACATGTCAAAGGCACACACTCACAAAGGATTCCTCACTCAGAGCCAGTTCACTGTACTGGCTTTGTTCACTGGGTTGAGAAATTTAATATTTTGAGTAGTGCATAATGTGCGCATCAATACAAATGCATGGTTTACCAAATACAAATATGGAAACATTAATTTGCAGCTGCCATGTTTAATCTTCATGTTGATCTAGCATAGTTCATTGGATTTTTAATAATCAGCATTCAGACCTGAAATACTTCCATCCTGATTTATTTGCTCATGACAGCTTATGACTTGAAGTGGACTCACCCCAAAAGCCTTAAAAACAGCTTTTGCTCGGACATTTAAAAAAACACATGTGCTTTTAATGTGGCTGATGCTGTCAGTCTGTAGATGGGTGATCAAGCCTTTTCATGGTCTGACATTTTGATGCATGACACCACCTCCATGTGTAAGATGAAATTTATTGGTAGAACCTTTGTATTGACACAGACCTGGAATGGGCTCTTTCTTCTTTCCTTCTGCCTGTTTTCCTTCTCTCTCAGCTCTCCCCTCTGCAGGCCTCAGCTTCTCGTGCAGAAATGAGTCCAGTATGGCTAACCTGACGGCAATGCAGCCATGCTAAATTAACAGCTCCAAGTGAAAAGGGATCAAAGAAAATGAACTCTGCTTCCATTATCCACCCTCATACATTTTGCTGTTGCTGTTGTTGGTTTGAAAAAGCATCTATGGCTGTAATAGAAACACTTGCTGCACATGAGTCAGGAAACATCACTGCAGAGCATCACATCCCAGTATTAATCAAAGAAATGAAAGCGTGCAGTATCTGTGCAACATTTCACCAATCTAACCACCCTTAAAGGGGCAATAAGCTAAATCATTTC
Source organism: Epinephelus moara (assembly GCF_006386435.1). Taxonomy (NCBI): domain Eukaryota; kingdom Metazoa; phylum Chordata; class Actinopteri; order Perciformes; family Serranidae; genus Epinephelus; species Epinephelus moara. The sequence goes on from NC_065519.1 coordinate 40,475,467, forward strand.
ACCGCTAGGTTCGCTGTTGTGCACTGCCTGTAGAGCAAAACAAAGTGTGTCATGAGCCACTCCTCCCTCTACCTCTGCTCTCCAACACCCCCCACCCCCCCACTCGCCTCGTCTGTGCCGGCGAGTACCGCAGCATCTCCATGGACTATCACATCCAGACGGTCCCGGTGTTTCTTCCGCAGGCTCCGCTTCACTCAGCTTCACTCTGCTTCACTCAGCTGCCCGATATACCCGCTGCTTCTTCCCACATTAACCTGAATAACAAACCAGGGCTCGGTGCTCCGGTTGGATCCAAACGGAGAGCCGCTAGCTGGAAAGCTAGCGGAGGCTAACTAGTTGTGTTGGCAGCTGAGTGAAGTGGAGCATGAGGAGGAAGCACCGGTTAGCCCCGCTTTCACTGCAGGCAGATTCACTCGCCACAGGGGCGAGGAAATAAAACCTAAACAGCCAACTTAGTTTAGCAGTTAGCGATGTCTTTCACTCACTCTCGGTCTCTGCTGTGTTTACCTATTTCCCTGCTTTCCTGTTAGCGTTAGCACTACTCGGCTGCCACACTAACGCTCCAACTCCAACTGAGCCGGGAGCCGGGCTCACGGTCTCACGGAGAAGAGTTGGAACGTTAGCATGGCAGCCGATTAGTGCTAACGTCCCCACGCTTCTCCGCCAGGCTCAGTGAGTCGGAGCCGAGAAGCGTGGGGATGTTAGCGTTAGCACTAGTCGGCTGCCATGCTAACATTCTGGGAGCTTGCTTAAGCGTGGGGACGTTAGCGTTAGCACTAGTCGGCTGCCATGCTAACGCTAACATTCCTCTCTTCTCCGTGAGACCATGAGCCCCCGGCTAACATTCCTCTCTTCTCCGTGAGACCGCTCCCGGCTCACGGAGAAGAGAGTCAGGAGACCGCTCCCGGCTCACGGAGAAGAGAAGAATGTTAGCGTTAGCTCCCAGAGTTAGCACTAGAGCTACTACCGCTACTGGAGTAGCTTACAGCTATGGAGTGCTTCTACCAGCTCTTCTAGTCACTGAGCCTCGCCTCCATTTCAGCAAATATATTGCATTTATTACAGGTACCATCATCATTGAAGTAGGCAGGGGAATAGCTAAACACAGCCGCCAGGCTGCCCGCTGGGCTACATTTTACAATGGTAATTGCAAATGTTAACTGGGCTGCCGGGCTACTCACCTAACACAACCGTAACGCCTGACCCATTGCTGGGACCAAGCCGCTCACAACCGTAACGCCTGACCCATTGCTGGGACCAAGCCGCTAATAACTCAAGCTCCGGACATTAGCCCATGCTACGATTGTAACATTAAATTTAATTGAATCGACATAGCGACATGTGCCTAACGTTACTGTAACACTAATTAAAACAGACATTTGACTTTATGTTGTACCTGTCCAGAAGAAGAGCTAGTTTCGAGTCAAACTGTAGCCTCTTTAGCTCTTGCAGTGCCCTCCACCTTGGAAATGCAAGGCCAATGTTAATCCGAGTTCTGTCCCTTTCTTTATCCGACAACTTCTTCGCCGTCTTCAGGTGGACATTCTGCTGTCTGCCATTTCACTTCGAAAATACGCGCTGCCATTGCTCACTGGCTGTAGCCTTTTATAGGGAGGGAGGGCCAAGGGCTCGTGGGGGGGG
>NC_065519.1:40481411-40482622 GCF_006386435.1 Epinephelus moara
ACTCCATCCTCCTCAGCCGTCTGAAATCCATTGGCATCATTGACTCCGCCCTCTCCTGGTTCACCTCCTACCTGTCTGAAAGATTCCACTACATCTCCATCAACAACCACAAATCCCACACCACCCCGTCTCACACGGAGTCCCTCAAGGCTCAGTGCTTGGCCCAATCCTCTTCATTCTTTACATGCTCCCACTAGGTCACATCATCCGGCGCCATGGTCTTCACTTTCACTGTTATGCCGATGATACCCAGCTTCACCACCACAGCCATTACTCCTGCCATTCTCTCTACCCTCACCGACTGTCTCACCGACATCAAAACCTGGATGAACCACAACTTCCTAAAACTCAACAGCAATAAAACGGAAATTATCATCTTTGGCCCAAAACCCATCCTCCCCACCTCCCAGGACTTCTCACTCTGCATCGATGGTCACTCTGTCACTCCCTCCCCCCTGGTCAGAAACCTCGGCATCATCATGGACCCCACACTCTCCTTCTAATCACACATCAACCACGTCACCAAAACATCTTTCTTCCACCTTCGCAACATTGCACGCCTTCGCCCCACTCTCTCCTCCTCAGCCGCCGAAACACTCATCCACGCCTTCATCACCTCCAGACTCGACTATTGTAATAGCATCCTGTATGGCCTCCCCACCACTGTCCTCCAAAAACTGCAATATGTTCAAAACTCGGCAGCCCGACCGCTCACTCACTCCCCCTCCAGAGAACACATCACTCCCATCCTACATCAACTTCACTGGCTTCCCATAAAACAACGCATCAACTTCAAGATCCTCCTCACCACCTACAAAGCCTTGCACCCTCATACCTCACCGATCTCCTCCATCGCCATTCCCCCACTCGCCGCCTCCGCTCCACCGATGCCAACCTTCTCACCCCCATCACCAAGACCAAGTACCACACCCTGGGGGACAGAGCATTTGCCATTGCTGCCCCTACCCTCTGGAACTCCCTGCCCCTGGCCATCCGGAACTCTGATACACTCCCCTCATTCAAGAGTCAGCTTAAATCCCATCTCTTCAGGAACACATACTGCACCTAAACATCCTCCCCCGTCATCCTCCACCCGCTCTTTCTCTTTTAAGTGTTTTGTTTGAGTGTCCTTTGTTTGAGTGTTTTGTTTTGAGTGCCTGTTTCTGTGCTTATTCTTTGTAAAGCGTCTTTGAGTATTTAGAAAAGCGCTA
>NC_065519.1:40483722-40500820 GCF_006386435.1 Epinephelus moara
CCAATTCCTTTCAAATTTTCGCGATATTTGTTTTAACTTACGGGTTTGAGAGTTATACCAAGGAGCAAACTTTCTTTGCTTTGTTAACTTCTTTTTAAGAGGAGCTACAGAGTCGAGTGTTGTTCGCAGCGAGCCTACGGCGCTATCAACAAAATGATCAATTCGGGAGAGGTTAAAGTCAGTACGGGAAACCTCTGTTACTGAGGGACTTGGTAGTGAATTTAACGACGGAGTAATCATTTCCTTAAATTTTGCGACAGCACTATCTGATAAACATCTAGTATTGTAAATGTTGCTGAGTGGCGTGTAATCGAGTAAAAAGAAATCAAAAGTAATCAAATAATGATCCGATAGCGAGGGATTCTGTGGAAAGACTGTTAGGTTATCAATTTCAATTCCATACGTCAGAACTAGATTGAGGGTATGGTTAAAACAGTGAGTGGGTTCATGTACACCCTGACTGAAGCCAATGGAGTCTAATAATGAGACAAACGCGGTAGCCAGGGAGTCATTATCAACGTCGACATGAATGTTAAAATCGCCTACAATAATAACTTTATCTGATTTAAGAACTAGACTGGATAAAAACTCTGAGAATTCAGATACAAATTCTGAGCTGAGTAGTGATCCGTGACACCCGCGGGACCCGCAAATGGACCTGCGGGTCGGGCAGCAGTGATTGTCTGTTAAATCGGTCTGTAAATGATAGTTTGACATTATTATTATTATTACAATCTTTAGGCTATTACTGTCACGGCATCCGAAGGTACTGATGCGTTGAGCAGTTGACAGTCCATGGTCGTTTTCAAAACACACTTGTGTCACGCACTCCAGAAACTTGTTGAAACTTTAAACAATAATTAATTGTACAAAACGGGGGGAACAAACGTTGACAAAAACAGTTCCATAATTCATATTAAATTCAAAAGATAATGAAAAAACAGCTATATAAAAATATGTATTAAAAAAAAAAAAAAAAGAATATCGAATACCAGATTTTCATAACGAATACCTACCCATAGAAACGAATATTCGAATATCCAAATATTTGGGTACAGCCCTATCCATAAAGGGTTCAAAGTGTTCAGGTTTCATGCAAACACTGTTAAGAAATAAACTGTTTGCTTTTTTCCTCCCAAGATAAAGTTCGTGATTAAATACATTATCTGACTCTTTGTCTTTCTTCACCATCTTTTTAATGAGAGAGGACGAGCTGTAACTTGCTGCAGGATACTGCTGCTTTCACTAAAACACACTGTTGCCGCTGTTGCACAAACTCACACTCAACTCAGGCTGTACTTCAATCCCTGATCACTACGCACCTTTAACTAGTCCCTATTATTAACTGGACATTACACAGGTAGCCACGCCCACACAGTGACAAGCCCCAGACGCACAGCACTTTTTGGCCCCCCCACTTCTGAAATGAATCCAGCGCGCCTGGTATAAATGCACGTCTTTTTGCTAATGCATTCACCAAATCACACACCTCCACTTAAAGTAATCTCTCGCTCTCTTTTTTACAACTTCAATCTTATTTTTGTGGTTTTAGTCATCATTTATCAGGAAACTAATACCATTGGATCTGGAAAAGCAGCAGCATTTCGAGAAAGACGTCAGAATGGTTAAAAAACATGAGCAGTCAGACCATCGTTCAAACCTCCAGGGCAGTTGTTCCCAGCTGGTCCAACCATGGAGTCCAGAGTTCTCCTCAGTCGTTAGTTCAAGGTCCACGCAGTTTAATTTATTCACAACATGCGTGGTTTGCTGTCTCTGTCAAATAGCTGTCTGTTCGTCACCCACTCTACAGCAGGTAATGTCACTTCAAAATAAAAGCTCTGTGCCAGAAACTGTACTTTAAATTGAGAAAAAAAGAAATTGCTTTTTACAGACCTGACTTGTTTGCGAGTTACTTGCGGTCCAGAATGGACATGCTCGCATGCATGGTTCCTTTCTGGTTAACACCGTTAGCTCTGTCAGCACTGTTGTTTAGCGTTTTATGGAGTTAGCAGTGTAAGCTGCTAGCCGGCAGCTCAACCACCTCCACGCTGAGAACTGTGTCCAGACAACTCATACGCTCTGAATTTTGCTGAGAGCCTCTTTGGTAAAGCCTCATTAAACAGTGTTAACAAACCCACAGCCAGTGTAGTCCGCAAAATAACTTAGAAACCACTAACCAACTAACCACTGTTTGCACAGCAAATAGTGGTTAGTTGGCTGTAATCAAGCTAACACATCAGCTCACTAGCTGCGGTGCAATCTTGTCTATCCCAGGCCCCCAGGCATTGTGCCAGGCTTTGTAGTTAGCCAAACAGTGGAATTATACATGATGCCATTGGGCCCAAAAAGACTTACAGGGTGAAAGAAATGTCCCTAAATCAGTGGATAAGTGCTTTTAAGCGTCATAGCCCTGCACTATGACTTGTTTCACCATCAGAATTTGATCCATTCAGTCTGATAACATTTGGAAAGTCAAGAACATCCGCACGATCAACTGCATAAAAGTTAGCAGAGCGCTAAACCGGAACACACCGGCTCATCCAGCAGACGTCTCTAGTCTGCCTGCTCTACTGGCCACACAGTATGGGGAGCAGTGCCAGATAATCATTCAGGTAATTTTATATGCGGCAGTTTAACTTTTTAGGCTTCACACTCCACTGAGCAACTTTCATAGCAATGAATGAGGCCCCGCCAACACTGCTGTATCCATTTCTCTTTATACATCCATGGGCAGTGAGATGACCTCTTAAGTGACCCACTAATATGGAGGATGGGGAAGTGTATTACAGCTGGGGGATGTTGAAAAGGGAGTTAAGTCACTGTTGTTCAGCCAGGCAACCTCTGAAGCATTTCACGGCCTTGCAAACGGTGTGTGGAGGTGCACACCCCATGTCTCCAAGTGATTGAGCTTACAACTGTCTGACTTGCATATTGCAGTCTGATGACATACACAAACACACACACACATTTCATGTGCTTACCCTCCAACTGACTTTTCACTTGGATATACAGACGCCAGCTGGCTATACTTCTTGCCTGATCGTTTAGCGTGATTATGACTTTCCCCAAAAGTATGCAATATTCATTTGGTCACAGTGCATCATTACCTTCTGTGTGGAAACAGGTCTGAGGGGAATAGTTCCAGATCTTTGAGGTTGGGCTAAACTTACAGGCGTGCATTTTTGTAGCCCAAAGATCAGGTTAGAACAGGTAGGAAAGTTTAGCATCAGTGACTAATCTGAAAAGGCTTCATCTTACTCTTCTTTCCTCTTTATATGGCACTGGTGCATTGCTTTTCCTTATTAGCTTATAATCTAATGATGTTATTTTAAGCTTCTTATTGTAGACAGGAAAAAGGAAGTATGCATTCAGCTCCTGCATTAAGCTCCAGTTGCTGATGAAATGTTGGCACTTAACTCAGTTCTTACCACTGTGAAAGTGAGAATGAAGAGTTTTGCTCGCATACAGCCATCATCACTCTCACTGCGAGAAGACTTTCAGTCCCGCTGGCTCCCTCCTCTCCCTTTCCCCCTCTGTCTTTTGAAGTTCTCCCCCTCTCATTCCCCTCCTGCAAGCACTGTTTAAATACAGAGGAGCATGTCTCAGAGGTCCCACGCTGTCGTTACCCGGCTCTTTTCAGCCGCTCCTTAATTGCATAACACACATACACCAGCTGGGCGAGGAATTCACAAGGCTAACTTCAAAGCCTGCTCTTAATATATGACTCCATAGTTTTGCTTTTCTCCCCTCTGCGCTGTCTCTCCTTCATCCATCTTTTCTGTCTGTGTTTTTCAGAGTACGAGGAGGAGTGGAGCGACTGGGCTCCCTGCAGTGTGAGCTGTGGACACGGCACCCAGAAACGCACCCGTTCCTGTGGCTACGCATGCACGGCGACTGAGTCACGCACGTGTGACCTGGAGAGCTGTGCCGGTAAGACATAGAAACTATGTGAAGTGAAGATTGTAAAAATCTGATTTGTGTTACCCCCATGAACCACTTTATGTTGGTATTTTAACAGCAAAAGTAGCATAAAAAAGTTAAAATCATCAATCACCTAAATATCAGCTCTTTGATATTTTCAGATCTGACAAGAAGTGGGATAAATTAAATTTAGAGTCTAAAGACTACCAAAATAAGACTAAAGACTAAATCCTGGCCCACACTAAAAATGTTCTCAAATCTTAACAGATGTTGAAAATGTGAGAGACCCCACACATAACAACATGTAATGATAAATTTACTTGTTTTGTTCCTATAGTGTTTGGAGAGCAGCGATTTGGCACAGCACACCACACACTAAAGCCCCGTTTCCACGAAATACTTTCAGTATGGTTCCTTTGGAGCCAAAAGTAACCCTTCAGACATGGTACATAGACTGTAGGTCCGTTTAGCGTTTCCACCACAAACAGTACTCTTTTATGTGTGCAGGGTTGTTGTCCTTCACTGCTCCATCCAGCACTCACTATATTTCCTCTTCACCAGTGACACAAGTGGGGTTTCCATCCAAATGTATTGAAATTTTTGAGCGAATTTTGTGAAAATGCGCCCAAAAATTTTAAGAAAATGCGAATTTATGCCCATTTCCATTCGTTATTGTTTTGCGATTATTGGGAGTCAACAGAAAGAGCAGTAGGTGGCGCTTCTCGTGAAAAATGTACAAAATAAAAACACCCCCGTAGAAGAAGAGTGCGCCATGAGATGACGTCATAAGAGAGCGTCTTATGCCCACTGTAAACAACAATACACTCAACTGACACAACAACTGATCATGAACAGATTCCTGATAAACCTGTCGGCTCTTGGGAGAACTCTGGTTAGCATTTTGTCAGCGTTCACAGCGTACCTAACCATCTTGAAGAAGAGACGACGAAGAAGTTTAATGTTAAGAGTACTGTTGGAAATAGCTGGAAGGAGACCACCACGTCGTTCTCCGTGTGTATGGGAACGTAGGCGTGTGAAGGAATTTTGGGAAGTAGTTGTCTAGCAGCATTTCACTCATGAACTCTGGCTGAAACATTTCCATATGTCAAGGGCCACATTTGAGGATCTGTGTACTGGTACGTCATCATTTATTCGCAAAACCTGTTTCCATAGCAAAAAGTCACATTTTTCTTTTATCGATACGCTGACAAATCCACCCCCTCCAAGCGTAAAAACTTTTTTGTGAATTTTCGGCCTTTCTTCGAATTTCTGGCGTTTCCATCCAAGTTTTTTTTTCAGCAATTTTTTAAAATGCGAATAAAAATAGTTGGATGGAAACCCCACTACAGATGGAAGTCTGCACCTTGTTTATCATCCGGAGAACATCCTCAAAAATGGGGATGGTAAGGACAGGTTCCATCGGCACCATCCACAAGTTTTCACAGTGGAAACAGAAAAAATACGTACCAAACTGAACTGAACCATACCGTACTGCTTAGCGGAAACAAGGCTTAATAGATATTCATTCACCAAGGACCAGAGTCCCGAGCAAGATAGATGTATTACTGTCCTGTGTCTCAAAACCAGATATCGTGGAAATATCTCACAGTCCAGCATGACTTTAGAGTAAACAAACTTGGCTGACAGCAGGCAGGAACTGGAAGAAAAAATAAGAAATACATATGAAGTCATGCAGACAGTGTGAACATGGACTGTACATGTTACAGCACAAGCTTACATTTCATTAAAACCCTCTGAGACCTGCAGGGCCACCAGTTATCCTCAGTTGTCCTCTGGGATTCCCCCGCAATGGGATAACAAAACATAAATATTGCACTTTTATTATTTGCCAGTTGAAATTGATGTGCCCAGGCTGGACTTGTGAGCAGATCCAGGATGTAAAAAAACATCACAACACACAAGATAATCTTTAGAGCCATTAGAAAATTAGGGCTTCACTGACAATTGTCGACAGAGGAGAAATTGGGCACAGATGAGCTTGATTCTCGTGAAGTGTGTACCTGGCTTTAGGAGCATAAAACAGAGGCCAGTTACATACCAGTTACAAATAGACAACCACCTTCCTCAGTAGAGCCTGAACCAGCCTAACCAGAAATAAGGACGTTTTATTAGGAAGGAAATCCAGCATTTTTGTTGGCTATATACAGTGGTGTAGTGGTAGTTGATGAGGTGAGTACACTACGAGGTAGATAGGTGGGTTACCCAGGAGAGAGTCAATATATTCTCTTGCGCTCATGCGCCGTTTGAAGATAATTACAATTAAATCTGTTGTTGGCTGGATATTGAGAACATGTTTGTCGGGTCTCGTCATTGAAAATGAAACATAGACTTTGTCTTAGTTTTTATTATCAAGCTCTATTTTCAGCTCGTCGGCGTCTCATTTTCGTCATGGAAAAAAAGTCGTTGACGAAAAATTTTCATCATAGTTTCCATCAGTGAAACTAACACTGGGTATACCCTAACTGGGTATACCCTCCACTACACCACTGGATATACAGAATATGATGTGCAAATAATTGAAGGTAAACACAAGTAGATACTTCATTGCTCCAGAAGTGAGATGCTTTTTCTGCCACCATTCCTTATGTTCCTGTAAAATCAGTTGGCTGTAGCCATGACTGCTTGGGTACTCAGATAAGTTGTATACATGCAACAGTATCCTGGTTTCTTTCCAAGCACTCCACCTAGCATATTGGGGTTTCTCATAAACTGAATAAGGGCTTATCCAGGTTTCTGAAATCGTAATATGATGCATGCAGGCTCATAAACACACACACATAACAAAAAATAAATAAATAAATAAATAAATAATTAAATGCATTTCATAAAGAAACATGACAGAAATGAGGTTAGATCTCCCCTTCTTCTTGACTTTCAGGTGTCCACATTTAGTATCCACCCTCCATCAGAGACACAGAAAAATGTTTTCCAGTTTGTTGCAGGAGACTGAAGCCAAACAGATCCACACAGTGGTTCATAGTATTTCTTAGTATTCCTATTTCATTAGTTAATTTGTGCATAAAATGCCAGTATGTGTGTTCATATTGGACAAGATACAATTAAACCACCTGAAGACAAGTTGTTGCTTTCTCTCACCCTCTGTCATGTAGACACTGTGATTTCAGTGACCGACCTGACACCCATCCAGACGACCAACAGCACAGACTCCCTGGACACAAGTACGTATGGAGTGTGTGTGTGTGTTGGGTATACTGTCCCATGCATTAACACAATAGTCAACAGGTTACACTACATGTTTCCAGTGGGCGCTGGCCTGTATATGAAACATTATCTTCCATTCAGTGGTGGGTAACAAACTCAGTCAATCACACTGGAAGTGCCTGGTTTTGATATTTAGAAATCTCCCTTCCCAGCATGCTCTGCTGAGACTGTCAAAGACACGATGAAACACCGACCCTGCCTTACAGAAATGTTTGAATTACTTTTTAGTTTCCATTTTATTGCTCTCCTGCTGCTAAGCACCGGCCAGAGAACATGATAGTTCTCTTCACTCTGCAAACATAATAAAAGATATAGCAGGAGAAGAGAACACGATCCAGTGTCTGACTTTTTCCCTCTCAACTCAACATCCACCATAGGAGGCAAAAATAGAGAGTAGCTTTTAGTTTGTCCGAGGCCAAAAACCTTTTTATTCTTGTTTTTCTTCTAAGCCCCTCTCTCAATCACCCTTTCATGTTTTAGAACTGGACTGTGGGTTTCAAATAACTTTTTTCAAATGGGTACTCTTCTTTTTGGTCTTTTTGGACTGTAAATGTATAACTCCTGGCATGAGCCAAGTAGCAGAGTGATAGTGAGAAGTGTATCGTGGCCACATTGTAGCTGCACGAATATGACTGGATGTTACCAGTCAGCTGGAAGGCTAGTGGCTGGTGGAGCATGAATGTAGTAGTGGATGCCAATCAGCTAATGCAAGTGCAACCTCAGTGCTGAATTAACACCATGCTCCATTTTCTGCCAGTTCCCCGCCCTTAGAGGGCAAGCTCAGTACCTGTCGGCTCTGTGGACACTAGTTATGCATGTTTTTGTGTCTAAGTGATTAATAGAGACAATAATTTTTGAAAGGGTTAGGGTTAGGGTTAGGGTTGACTAGTATTGAGGAAGACCAGAATGTAACTGAAGCACTCTGTGCATGTTCGCACCATCAGTAAAGTCAACTAAAACTGCTTGTTTTTGCCACTGACACGCTCAGAATGTTATTCTAAGTGTCCGACAACATTATGGAAAGGATCCCTACAGAGGCTGACTTTTTTGTTCAAGAGTGAGATCCTTTTTCTCAACCAGAAACAGCCCCAAAAACGCTATGACCAAACCCACTAGACTCCATTTAAATAAAGAGTGATTTTATCATCATAAAACACACTTCATTCAAAATCAACAGAAACAAATTAAACCTCACAAAAAACATATTGGTTTGTTTTTCCACTGTCCCCACAATCAACAACTTTGGTTTGGTTGAAATTAACGTTCAATTCACCCAGTTAGACGTAAAAAATATGTATCTATACCTGCTTAACTTGCTGTTTATGTAAATGGAGTCTGGTGGGTTTGGTAATAGCAATTTTTAGGCTCTTTTTAGTTAAACAAAAAGGATCTTACTCTTTAACCAAAAGGTCTTTCTCTGTAGGGCTCCTTTTCACAATGTTGTCAGACACTTACAATAACAGTCTGAGCCTGTCAGTGGCAAATTAGTGGACCCACATTGATAGGCTGCAGCCCTCTCGCTCAATACTGAACCAATCAAAAAAAACTGTTGTTCCCATTAGTCGTTTTGACACAAAAACATGGAAAATAGGGTCCAGGTTGAAAAATACATAACTGCCTTTATGGGACATATTTCTAATAAGGCCCTTCCCTGTCTTTTTAGCTGGTTTCATTAAGGAGAGTGACCATTGTTTTCATGCAGAATGAGGGCAGGACAAAGGCTCCCAAGACTATTGAGCTTTCTGTCTCTCTCTTTCTCCATTCAGTGAATTTAAAGCAGCTAAAAATTTCTAAAGCTAAAAATAAGCTGTAGGATATAGACTAAGAGAAACATGTGCTTTTCCAATATACATACACTTATATTCTCATCAAAATGTATGTATTCATTATTTCTGTCCCTTTAGTGCATTGTTGGCCTGGCATTGCCAGACCAAATCGCAAAAGCGAAATAAGCAGGGTTTATACTTCTGCATCAAATCAATACCAAACCTATGGAGCCTATGATGTAACTTATGGCGTAGCCTGACGTGCACCTCCCCAGAAATGTAACTATATGTCGTGGTGCCACAGACCTCCCTATTCCCTCTCTTCCCTCCCTTAGCTATTTTTGTAAGCTGAAAAAAATTTCCCTCTGTGGAAACAAAGCTTTTATTTACTGTTATTTCATGGATAACAATAGCCCCCACAAAATAGCATTTTAAGTCCTGCGTGTGATTTATCCTGGCTTCATATGAGTAGAGGAAATCTTCACTAGTTGCTAAGCTAATTTATACAATGTAAAATGCCATAGGCTTGTGCTAATATCGTTAGCATGTTGTATTTGTTTGAAAAAAATGTTTAGGATAAGACAATTGTTTTGTTGGTGAACCTCATGAGCTGTAATGGAGCCATACTTTGTAATGTTACCTTTGTTAAATGTTGCTGTTGTCCCTGGCTTCATATGTGTAGAGGAAATCTCTGCTAGCATCTACATTTATTCAACCAAAAATGCCATGGCTTGTGCTAAAAACATTAGCATGTGTCCAGCAAAAGAAAAGTGCTTTGCCTGTGAATCCTGCATGTTAACGTGAATCTGATTTGTGTACTTGTGTTTGAAATTGTCACCATTAAGCCATGTTTAATGTGTGTTTTGAGTGTTTTGAATCAGCTAAACTTTACAGCACTTCACAGAAACCTCAACGCCGACTAGTGTTTCGGAGGTGTAACTGCAGAGTGACACAGACACACCACCGCACAAGTATAAATGCTCACAACAGTGTAGGCCATGTGTGTGGGCTACATTGTAGGCTCTACATAGAGCTGATGCGAAAGTATAAATCGTCCTTTAGTCTGGAACCTCGTAGTTTATTTTAAATTTTTCAAAGGGAGTTAATAACGGCCACAGACCAAAATGCCCCTGGGAGCCATTTGATAGACCCACAACTGTTAAGAGCAATGAAACATGTGACATAGTGCTGAGTGAAAGACAAAATAAACAGAGCACAGTGTACAGAGATGAGCAGTGATGGTGTAGCATCTGTGACAAGTGTTGCTGTTTTTGCCATCAGATTTTGAAAATAGTGCTTCAGCAGAAAGTTCCACATCAGCTGCAGCCATCTTAGCTGTTTTCGAAAATGCCTCAATGGTGTGTCTCTTTACTAAGCTAGGTTTATGCTCACCATATTGTCCCTGGCACAAGGCTGCACAAGGAAAATTGTCAGTTACAGTATCAAATCTGCCTGATATTACATAAATGCTTGTGATTGGTCATAGCAGGCCAGGTCAGGTGAAAATTTGTCAGAACAAGGGAGGGACCAGATGTATCTGCCAGAGCAAATAAAACATGAGCTCACAGATTTGTGTGTTTCTCAGGCTAGTGCATGGTTTCTGTTCCCCGACCAAAAGTGTCTCTGACAACATAAATGAAGTTATGGCATTCATTTTATCTCACATCCATCTGCAACTTTTAAATAGACTTGTATTCTTGTTTGTGTTTCCACTACATAAATGAACCATGAAGATTCGGCAAATTAGACTTCCTGAACTGATTCCTGAAACCTAAGAAAAGTTCCTGCAGGGGAAATGGGTTATTGGTTTACTTTTTTGTGGTCCAAGTTGGTGATGACTGGTTTTCACTTCGTCACATTTTAACTGAAATGCTGTGTGATGCACATGATGCACATGATGAATGCATAAATATGTATCTTTATCAGTTCAGATCTTTAAGAAATGCATAGCTACCTGGGTACTATATTTGAGATGTTTCTCTAAGATAAACCACAACTTATTTCATTCTAATCTAATTGAAGAATGTTAAGAATTTCTGTGATTACTTCTAACTTTTCCAATCTTCCAACTTTCCCAACCCAGATGTGGACAGCTGTGAGAAGTGGCTAAGCTGCAAGAATGACTTCCTCCAGAAGTACCTGCACCAGGTGCTCACAGAGCTTCCCAGTTGCCCATGCTCCTACCCCTCTGAGGCCGTTTACAGCGCCGTCAACATCCAGGACGGCAAACTTCGCAAGACCTATCGATGGAGGGACGCGAGCGGACCCAAAGAACGCCTGGACATCTACAAACCTTCGGCCAGATTCTGCATCCGCTCGATGCTGTCATATGACAGCACAACGCTGGCAGCGCAGCACTGCTGCTACGACGATCAGATGAGACTGATAACACGAGGGAAAGGAGCAGGGGCGCCAAATTTGATCAGTACTGAGTTCTCACCAGAGCTGCATTACAAGGTGGATGTACTACCCTGGATCCTGTGCAAGGGTGACTGGAGTCGGTTTCACTCGGTAAGGCCACCCAACAATGGGCTGGACTGTTCTGATAACCCCCCAGAACAAGTGTTTCAGGTGGAACTTAAAGAAGCCAGGGAGTACTGACAGTTGGGGGGGGGGAAGGGGTCTTAACGAAAAGGGAGAACAACAGGGAGATGCGGATGGTAGCTGGTAGTTCAAATCTACATTTCTCTTGTCCTCTCCATCCTGCACGAGCACAGAAAAACTGAGCTGCAATGTTAAAACAGTGTTCCTGTGGTCCTTTTGCCATGCATGAACTCCTGCCAGATGAGGTACTTTGGTGCAGTTGCAAGCTTTGTTGTTGCAATCTCATGACCTCCTGCATCAACTGACACTTTGTTTTTTTAATAAAAAGAGACGTAACTTTCAAAGTATATGAAAATATGAAAGGAAGACATGGACAACCAATACTGAAGCTTTTTATACTCATATGTAGACTGTTTGCAGCAACAAAAATGTACTGTTGTTGGAACTATTGGAGGGACAATGAACTCAAGAGCTGTTCTATTAGGACCTTCGTCAGCTAATCCCTGTTCCTGTATGTTGCTGCTACCCTGTTGGGATGTGCTGTGCTGAGGTGAATGTCTCTGATGGTAGTGGCATGTGTGTGTACAGTATGTTTGTGTGTGAGTGTGTGTGCATGTATGAGTGTGGAATGGATTACCTTATTTATTGGCCCCTGAACTATCTTAATCAGATTTAGTGTCCCTGCGAAAGGAATTCTTGTCTAGCTGGTAAGAAAAGAATAAAGTCAAATGGACCCTTCGGACTATAAATGCTCTACTTCTTCATCTTTACAAAAAAAAAAATTCTGACAGAATTATTGCCAGAGCATGTCTGGGGTTTCTTCCTGTCCACATCTGCCATGTTATGATTTGCATTCAATGTGTGTTCCCACAGCAGAAAGCATACATGTGTTCTATAAAATACAGAGTAAAAATTTGGTAAAAGACTTTGCATTCCTACAGCATTCATGCCAAATTGAGGAAATGTCAGCTCAATTGAAATTACTTACTTTAAAATGTCAAAAGGGATTCTGTTCTCATTCCATTTTCAAATCATTCATTATCCTTTTTACTACAATAACACCTTCTACCTGTGTAAAGTGGGGTGGAATGTGGGGTAGGGCTAGGCGATATAGTGATAAAATAATATCACAATATTTCAGGGTATTTTTGCAATAATCATATTTTTTGACAGTATGAAAACATGAAAAATGGATTATTAATTTATGAAAATGGAACTGCAACAAAATAAGTGATATAGTTTTACATGTCAACAGTTTGCCATCAACTATTTAGTAAAAACTAAACAAAAATTATATCTCATTTCTTTAGTTTGTAAATAATAGCAGTATAACTCAGTGCGATTCCGATTCTGTATACAATATTAATAGTTCAACAAAATAAAATCTACCACAAATTACACATTAAAACAGCTCCTATACAAAACAATTACCCTGGGATCTATATATATATAAATCAACGGGTGATTTCCTTCTCTTTCAGCAAAATCCTAAATGACTGAATGTTTTTTTTCCCACCTTGACCTTCATGCTCTGCCATTTCTCCTCTAATCATCACACTGTAACCTGTGACAGGCTGTTATGTTGCCATAACTATTGCACATTCACATATGTGTTGTTTTTTGTCGAGCCTTGAGCATCACGTAGGTTTACATTACGTGTCTATTCCACGCTACTGAGGCTGCTCCTGTTTTTGGAACCACCGCAGAGTCCGTAATAATTTC
Organism: Epinephelus moara; assembly: GCF_006386435.1. Lineage (NCBI taxonomy): Eukaryota > Metazoa > Chordata > Actinopteri > Perciformes > Serranidae > Epinephelus > Epinephelus moara. The sequence goes on from NC_065519.1 coordinate 40,496,919, forward strand.
ACTTTCAGCCATGCTTGTTATTGCTATGGGTAACAGTATAACGTAACAACAAGTTGGAATATCACGAGTATCACGATATGAATTTTTCATGTGATATTAAAAATTAAACCAGTATTATTGTGAACAAGATGATATGCCACACCCTTAATGTGGGGAAATAGCATGAACTTCCAGGAGTGCTACAAACTCCTGTCACTGACATTTTCTATGTGCCTGTTGTCATAAGACACTTTATTTTTTAATTTTATATACTTTATTAATCCCCGAGGGGAAATTAAATTTTTCACTCTGTTGTCAATTACACACAGGTCCGAACACACACATGCACAAACTGGACCTATACATGCGCTGGGTGGAGGGATGTCAGGGTGGGCTGCCCATGACGGGCGCTCTGGGCGGTTGGGGGGTTCGGTGCCTTGCTCAGGGGCACCTCGGTGGTGCCCAGGAGGTGAACTGGCACCTCTCCAGCTACCAGTCCATGCTCCATATTTTTGGTCCGGACGGGGACTTGAACAGGCGACCCTCTGGTTCCCAACCCAAGTCCCTATGGACTGAGCTACTGCCGCCCCAAAAGGGGCTCTATGCAACATACAGAGCATGTAAGTTGTCTGCACACAGTTCCCAACATGTAAGTGGCTGAGTAAGCAGATAGTAATTAACAGTGCTAACTCCATTAACAGCGCTAAACAATAGCAACCAGGGGGTTCCACCATCTAAGGGAGTGCAAAGCAGCACCAATGAGCTAGCTAGTGGGATACACATGCACTAACATGCACGTACAGCCGGATCGGTTTACCACAACAAACCACAGAGAGGCTCAGATTACAGTGCACACATAGACAGCGGGACTTCATTCTCTGCTCAGGGCGTCATGACTATACTGTTTACATAGCAACCAGGGGTTTGCTGCCATATTAATGCTCTGAATGTTGCATACAGAAGAAAAGATATGCTTGGTAACTTTCAATGACCAGCACCAACAGAGAACAAGATAATAATCAGGTAGAAACAAAATAATAAAGAGATACAAAATATTAAAAAGGTATGCACAACAAGCAACTTAGATGTACATGAAATAGTGCTGGAGTGCATTAGCAGCAGTTGATGGGTGGGTGGTAATAATTACGCCACATTTCCAAAAACTTTATGTATAGTACTCTAAGAATTTGTGCTTAAACAGTAGGGACATGTACCTAAACCCTAGATCTGTTTTGCATTTCCACCGCTTGTATGTAAGCAGGATGGTAATAGCCACATCACTGCTCCATCCAGTTCTCGCTGTATTTCCTCTTCCCAAGTAATGCAGAGGAATATCTGCAACCCGTAGACCATCCATGAAACCAGGTTGCATGATGACATTTTTGGATAAACATAGAACAGTCTGAAGTGTATAGAGTCTCTGTTGCAATGAATGGGATATTTAAAAAAGCAGGTTTGTGCGTTGAGCCCTCATTGATCAAGAACATGGATTCTTTCTTGACTAATCAATGGACTGCTGTGTCTCTAGCTCCACCTTTTGGTATCGCATCAGTGTGCTAGGTACTTCAACAGAGGGGTAACGAAAAAATCAGACGGAATGGAGTTCTGTTAGTACCATCCACAATTTTTGACAATGGAAATGCAAAAAATTACCGTTCTAATAAATTGAACTGAACTAAACCAGACTGCTTGGTGGAAATGAGGCTTTACAGTCTTTTGTCCTCAACATCTATGGAAGGGTGGGGGTGATGGAGGCTGCAGCTCCAGCGAAAAAAAACTGTTTTTCAGTATGTGTCTTCAGGCTTGGATGGTTCTGTAGCACTTCCCCAATGGTTTGGGGACAAACAGACTGTGACCTGGGTGGGTTGGGTTCTTGTCCTTCTTGTGTAGACAGCTCTAGCATACACTGTGTCAAAGTTTGGGAGCACAGTTCCCACAATCTTTTGTGCTGTTTTACCACCCAGACCAAGTCCTTCTGGTTCTCTGAGTGCAGCTGGCATACCACACTGTGGCACAGTAGCAAAGGATACTCTCTATGGTGCTCCTGTTAAAGTTTATTAGGAGCTTAGAGGAAAGTTTGGCCTGTTTGAGTTTTTCAGGAAGAAAAGCCTCTGTGGAGCCTTTTTCATCAGGTGGGAAGTGTTAGGGGACCAATGAAAGATCTTTTGCTATGTGGGTTTCCAGGAATTTGATGTCGCTGACACTCTCCAACTCTTGGTCATTTACTAAATATAAAGGGGGTTGTGTGGTCCTCCTGGATCTCCTAAAGTCCACAGTGATCTCCTTGGTTTTTGTGGTGTTTGGAAACACCAGTCGACCAGATGCTGGACCAGCTTTCAGTACTGTGTCTCCTCATTGTCACATTTAAGCCCCACTACAGTGGTGTTGTTAGCAGATTTCACTATAGTGTTTGAGGAGTGGATGGAGGTGCAAACTTAGCACACAACAATTGTGGTCCGTTAGCGAGGAAGTCCATAATCCATAAACAGAGAGAAGTAGCTAATCCCGGATTGCTGATTCTATTCCCAAACTAAATAAATCTCATTGAATGTTAGCCTACAACAGTAATAATGCAAAGTACTAGAAATCAAGCCCTGATACATAACCAAACTCAATATGTGGTGTGGTTTATTTGGTTTGTCTAGACAAGGATGGAATTTGTTTTAAAAATGAACAAACATTGCTAATGTATTATTTCTGTTCTAGTATCCATTAACAAATATCATTCCACTTAAGCCATAGACTAGAAAAACATCACAGGTCAAACATCAACATCACCAACTATACAAAATAGAGTGCTGCAGGAATGACTCTTAAAATGAGTCAGCATTGGGGCATTGGTGGCTTAGTGGTAGAGCAGGCGCCCCATGTACAAGGCTGTTGCCGCAGCGGCCCGGGTTCAACTCCAGCCTGGGGCTCTTTGCTGCATGTCATTCCCTCTCTCTCCTCCCCCTTCACACTTGACTTTCCTATCAATTAAAGGCTAAAACTGCCCAAAAAAATGAGTCCGTATGTTTTCATTTTTGGTTCCATCATCTCAAATTTAATGGATTTTTTGAATGGGTTTCTGATTAGATGCCTGGAATAAGGTCTGTGGTTAACACAAACTTAAGAGATGTCGCATTTTGATCTACTACATAAAATACATCAGTAAATACCCCACTCATGAATTTTGAAGCTTTTGCACATCTTTAAAAAAGTGGTTGCTAACAAGTGGCTAAATGAGACTACAGAATGTCATCACACAGAACATGGCTTTACAGCCTTGTGTGGCAGCAATGTGGAGCTACAGTTGAAGCTATGCAACTGTGGTGCCATTTGTTTACAGTGTAACGTCAACTTTGTACTTCTGGCTATTGGATTTACGGCTTAAAGGTCTAGTGTGTAGGATTTAGGATGGATATATTGGCAGAAATGGAACATAATATGATAAGTTTGTTTTCTTTGGTGCATAATCACTTGAAAATAAGAATCATTGTGTTTTCCTAACTTAGAATGAGCCATTTATATCTATATCCTTGTTTATGGCAATCACCATGCTGCACTACCATGTTTCTACAGTAACCCAGAACGGACAAACCAAACAGCGGCTCTAATTAGGGCCATTTCAATTTTTGCATTTTTGTGTTTTTGTAGTTTTGTATTTGTGCATTGACCACCATAGTCAGAAGCTTATCTTCAACAGTCTGAAATTTATTGTTTTGTAACATGAAACTAGTGGTTTAAATTACCTGGTCCATTTGTTTTGGAAAGGAAGAGATCTCTGTTGATAACTTCAATTCAATTTCAATTCAATTTTATTTATAAAGCCCAATATCACAAATCACAATTTGCCTCACAGGGCTTTACAGCATACGACATCCCTCTGTCCTTATGACCCTCACAGCTGATCAGGAAAAACTCCCCAAAAAAACCCTTTAACA
>NC_065519.1:40501688-40508755 GCF_006386435.1 Epinephelus moara
TTAAATGAGAATTAAAAGACAAATCTTGATCAAATATTACTCCGAGGTTTCTTACGGTAGTGCTAGAGGCCAGAGCTCCTGGTAAAAACCTCTGGAAAGTCTGGATCAGAAAAAGTTGAGCTCACATTAAGTTATCAAAGAAAAAGGGTGAGCATACAACAGCATGTGGTGGGCAAGCCACCTGTCACTGAGATGCCAAACAGCTTTGGAGAAACACTGATTTGTAATATGAAAGTACTTTATTCAGTGTTTTTAGTAGGTTTCGTCATGGGGTTCATTTGTTTTGGAGAGGAAGAGACATCTGTGGATAAATCAGCTTCCAGTTAAAACCTCTTGAAAAGCGAACACTAAAGGGATTCTAGCCGGTAGAGGTTTTAGCTGGTTGCAATATGCAATTCACTGCTAGACCCCACCCAATCCCCCTAAATCTTACACACCTGACTTTTAAAGTGGCGTTCATTTACGATTATCTTGCTGAAAAATATGCAAGTATCCCAAAAGGTTTGTGTGCCACAGAGCTCATTTTCTGCAGTAATCCAAAATCCAATGGAAAAAACCCACTTCTGGGTCAGCCATACAGAAAAACGTCATCCTTGCAACATTTTATGAGGGAAGTTTATGGGTGAGTTGGGTGGCAACAGCTAGCCCAGATATTAGCTTTAAGAATGGCAGGTGAAAAACAAATTTTCAACAGCAGAAATTACAGCTGAAAATTTTGAAAAACGATAGTAGAAAGGAGCATTGGGGGATATCATGGATGTAAAAGAAGCCAGCTTTAAAATGACACACGTTAATACCATGCATGGTTGTGCTGGTTATTTTCATACTAAAAAAGTGTTTATTTTGTTAAAGATTTTTAGCTTCTCCTATGTTGCAACATTCATTTATCTCAGAATATTGGATACATATTTCACTTCTTTAGAAAAGCAGATAGAAAAAAACAACTGAGTAACAGAAGCAACATCTGATGCGCTCTTAATTAAATTACCATTATACTTGTGACTAGAAACAAAATATGTCAGTGATAGCACTGTATTATGTGGTCTCTTCCTGCATTGTTAGTTTTTGGTGGTGGGAAGCCAGTGAGGGACAATGGGCCTCATTCACAAACAGTGCGTACGCACAAATCTGTGCTTAAACTGTGCGTACGATCATTCGACGCACAAATCCGGGATTCATCAATATTTTCTTACCCGAATTTGTTCTTACTCTGCGAACAAATTTAGAACTGCCTCAGACCATGCGTACGCACAAATGAGGAAGGCCGAACTGACTTAGAAAATGCAAACATACCTTTTAAGTACATGCAGAGTCTATAAAACCACATTCATGAAAAAGAGATTTAATTAACATTTTTTAAAATAATTAATTTACTAATATATTGGCCAAATGGATTAAATTACCATGAAATTGACACACGTTCACCCTCATCATTGTGACAATTAAAATATTAACAATAACATGAACAGAAAAACTATCACTCCATCAGCGTGCAGATGATCTGTAATGCCGACTGCCATATCCTTAAGGCTGTGGCCCGCTGGCCAGGAGGCACCCACGACTCATTTATTTTGCAAAACAGTACAGTGGGAATGCGTTTGGAGGCAGGGGCTGTGAGAAGTGGATGGCTTGTTGGTGAGCATCTTTTGTTCTAGTCTTTTATTTCAATTGTTTTAAGTTAGTATTTTCAGTAAGTCTCTATTCCGTTAATGTTAAAATGTTATATTGTTTGGGTGACCGGGCATATGGCCTTAAAACATGGCTGATGACACCATACGCAAACCCTGAAACCCCTCAAGAGGTGCGCTATAATAACATACATGCCCACACACGCGCCGTAGAGCGCACTTTTGGCGTGCTTAAGGGCCGTTGGATGTGTTTGGATCAGATACGGCCGGTGGCAAACTACTTTATACCCCTGAGAAGGTGTGCAAGATCATCCTGGCATGCTGTGTCCTCCACAATCTTACAATGACCCATGGCATTCCTGTAAGACCCGGCGCCATCGCTTCTAACAAACTGTGAAATTTACTACTTCTCTCCTCGCGTAACCGCTTCCTTCATTCATGAATCAACTCTAGGCAAGTGGTTTCCTTATATGGAGAAATGGGGGCGTGGTAGTATGCTGATTGCAGATCGCGGACACGCGCCTGTCAATTTAGAATGGTTCTGATTTACTAACATACGCACGGTGGTGGGAACAAAATAGGCCGATACGCACGTGTCATGAATCCGACGGTGATTTTGCGCAAGTATTTATTTTTTGCGGAGAGTAAGAACATTTCTGCGCAGATATTAGTGAATGAGGCCCAATGTCCTTGTGCAACTCCTGCTGGTTGGTCGGGGCTCCTGCATGAGGAAGGGTTGGACCAGTGGATTGAAACTCTATATGTGACCATGCGCAAAAGGTTTGAAGTGACAAAAAGTCATTCTAATTTGTACTGATATGTGAAAGTATACAACAGTGAAGGCTGACAATCATATGTCATCATCATGTGACAGTCCATCCAAAAAGTCCCTTTTACAATGTCCACACAGACCGATGATTTTCACAGTTTTGCACTCAAATAGATGTTTTGCGAAATTAATTTCAATTCGCTTGACAGGATTGATACCAATGTCACATCTGTGGTTTAAAGTCAAGGTTTCAGTCAGCAGCCGTCCAAATGTTACACAGCAGTAAAATGATTCTAATCGGAGCTAAGCTACTTGGTGTGCAGATCTATTTGTTTCTACTTTGCCAGGTATCAAAACCACCCACCAGGACCTCTAAAACCCACCACTTAGCATGTCATCTGTATAATTTGTACTAAAACCAAAGTTTAAAGACAGTACATTGTTTTTTTTTTATTTATTTTTTTGTTGTGTTATGTGTGGTAGCATTTCTTGGCAAGAAGCTTAGCACATAAAACCTCAACTGGTTGTGTTTTAGACATGTCGGTATCCGGATTTTGTTACAGTCATACAGTGCCAAGCTGGCTGTTTCCCCATTTCCAGTCATTGTGCTAAGCTACCACTAACCTGCTGGCTTTAGCTTTATATATATTACAGATATGAGAGTGGTATCAATGTTCTCATCTAACTCTTAGCACAACACATTCTCACTCCAATATTTAGACGTTTGGTCATGGACTTCCCATGTTGAGATATGACGTGCAAGGTACCCTGGGTGTGTTGGTTGTTGACGTTCTGGGACGCTGTGTCAACTTCAGCCTGATATTGTCTATTTTCACAATAAACTTATGTTTTAACAGGAAATGTACAGTTTGCATACAGTCTCTTTCAAATAAACACACTATGTCGATACAACACTCGGATTGACCTTTTTTTTTTCCTTCAAAAACAAACACACCTGGTTACGTTTTGCCAACATATGCACATGGTTGGTTTGGGTAACAAAAGCACATGGTTGTGTTCAAGAAGAAGAACATGATTTGGCTTTACATTCATAATGGAAGCGAACACCAGCCTGCCGGTTGAAAGTTGGTGGTTGTTGGACGCATTTACCAACCCTCCCGCCTGCCGGCCTCAGACTTCCACCACCTTGACTTATGTTGTTCCCCCTGATTCCACTGGGTGATTTTAAACAATAACGGCAATCAATGGGGTATCATGCCAACATGAAATGCATCTTTTTTCATTGGTGATACCGGAGGTCACTGACCAAGTGCCGGTTTTCAACGACCTCGGAGTGAGACCATGGCAAAGCATCAAACTATTTCTCTACTAGAATTTTAAAAAACATTGTTATGTATCATATATCATCATAATGTGACGTAGTATATGAGCTGACTTTGTCTTCAGGAGATTGAGGGAATGGTTGGTGGCATGACACCTAGGTAAGATACCTGCCAAGCAGCAGACCACTTTTGAGACCAACGAACAACAGAACCAGTTGTAATTTCACAAGTCATTGCTGTGTTTCCAGCAGCTTTTCCAGTGACCTGTCACTGGGTTTCCAGCAGCTTTTCCAGTGACCTGTCACTGGGTTTGCAGCAGCTTTTTAGGCAGAAAAAGTGGTTGTTATTAACTAAGACATTGCTGCTTTCTCAGTGGGAATAGAGGCCTGACAAGTGGTCATTTTTTACCGAAACATCCTTGCTAAATATTTAAGGCCAAAACATGATGTTTTCCTAAACATAACAAAGTGGTTTTTGTGCCTAAACCTAAACAAACATTAAGCACAGTGTTATTAAAAGGTGAAGTGCCGAGGTATCCACCACATACTAATGTACAAGCTCTTGGGTTGTTTTGTGTCAGGTTGCATTGTAGTGTGATGACAAAAGGTAAATGAAGAAGACATCTTTGTTCGTATTTCTGGAAAGAGACAACAGAAATCCCTTATTATATTGTGTCTTATGTAAACAATAATTTCATGCGCTTTCCAAAGAGGACTTCACACACATTGTGTTCATTTCTCATTCTGTCTGAATCAGTGTTTAAAACTCCTACAGTCAGTGCAGCCTGATTCCATGCACAAGAGTCTACCTCCTTCTTTAAACTGTGAACCACACTCCATCATCTCCAGTGTGTGATCCAGCGTGCCCTCGGACCAAGGTAACCCAGTAAGGTTACCGTGTTGATTTAAACTCATCCTCATCCCCTTTGGTATTAGAACTTGTTTGGGCTCAGTTGAGCCAAACTGTGTTGAAATATTTTCCTTCCCCCTTGGTCGTTGCATTCCATCAAATGCAAACCTTGAGTGTTCTTTGACGCTTGGAGAAGTGCTCTGAAAGATCAGGGTGTGAAAGGAAAGGTGAGAATTGAGACAGTGTTAATGGAAGAAAATTTGACTGATTGGTGTGTGTGTGTGTGTGTGTGTGTGTGAGTGTGAGTGAGAGAGAGAGAGAGAGAGAGAGAGAGAGAGCAAGAGAGAGAGAGAGAATACTTGGACTGGAATAACAGAAATGTTTAGTTGGCTGAAATTAATGCTGTTTTCCCCTTGTTTTCACTGTTTAAGGTTTTTCTTGACAGTAAATGGAAACCTATATGAAACAGAAGAAGCGAAGAAGAATGTGTGAGGAGGAGCTGCAGGAAGTTGATAGATGGACCCCAACAACCACGCCTCCCCTCCCCTCCCCTCTTCTTGTGTGTGTGTGTGTGTGTGTGTGTGTGTGTGTGTATGGGCTCGTCGACACTGGAGGGGAAACAAGGACTCTCTGTAAACATGCTGGACTTTTGAAGTTTCCTCCTCCCTCCTTCCCTCCTGCTGTTCTGAGGCCTGTTGCTCAACTATGTTGGGTGAAGACACTGACAGCATGTTGTTTTAAGAACAGGACACAGGAATTCTCTCTCGATTGTCAATAGGCTGTCTTTGATTATCACACATTACATTAAATGCTAAAAAACCACATGACAAAACAACATGGTAAAATGTGACTCATTGTTTCTGTTTCTCACATGTCCATATATAGTGCATGGACACAGACATACATTCAGACATATCTGCTTACAGCGTCACTCCAGAGATTCCAATTCATCAGGGTGCCAACCACAATAACGTTCAGCAACACTGAAAAACAGCTGTGCTTTACCCTTACCCAGCACAGAGATCAAATCTATTTGTGAAAAAAACTCTCTTGTTCTGTTGAGTGTAGGAAGAGTAAAGAACAATTTTAGCATGGTTTGAGTTTTTCTACGTACTCAAATGTTTTAAGTTCATAAAGCTCAGGTTTCACTATGATAACATGTAATGAGAATCAGTTCAGAGGAAATTTGTCAATTTTAAGAGGTTCTGAAACTTTCCATTATGTTGTGTAGCCTAATATGCAGTGCATCTCTGTTTGCTTGTATTTTTATATGAGCAACATGTTTCTTTACATTGCATGTGATGACAAATTGCTCCTAATTAGCTTTTTTTCTCTAAATGCAGCATATCTGATGTTAACGTGGTGAAGTTCTCTTCTTCATTTGCCAACGCGGTCTCACTCTGAAGTCGTCAAGTACCAGCGCTTGGGCAGTGACTTCCAGTGTCAGACACAGCCAAAAAAACACCGTCCTCTCATGTCTTGCATGATACATGGTCAGTTGCCATTATTGTGTAATGGCATCCGGCAGCATCACGGGGAATTGGGCGCAACAGCAATGTAAGTAAAGGGGGGGCGAAAGTCCAAGTAGGGCAGGCAGAAGTGGTGGTGGATGGGTCTGACAATTTTCACTCAAGAGGGTGGTGTTTGCTTCCCTTGTCAGTGTAAAGCTAAACCCTGTTCTTTTCCTAAACCTTGCCACGTATTTTTGCTAAACCCAACCTGGTGCGTGTGGTGGCCAACATAACCACACGTAAAAAACAGCAATTCGGGGTGTCGTACCAACATAATGCGTTCATTTTGAAAGAGACTGTATACAAAGTGTAACAACAACTAATGCACCCAGGGTACCTTGTAAGTCGTATGTCGACGAGGAAATTCTATGACCAAAATGTCGATATGCGACGAGGTCGGAGTGTGTTGGATTTCCCTTGATATCATGTTAAAAACATTTACATTTAGGCAGCATCCACACTATGTTTTTGTTTTAAAATGCATTATCTATTGCCATGTTTACACTTAGCGCCAGTGCTTAATTTGTAAAATTAGAAGTAGGGGAACACTTTGGGCCTCTGAGAGAGCAGTGTTCCCCCACTCCCAAAAGTGGGGGAACACTTTTTTAAGCTGCACCCGAGCCGCCTCACTGCGCGACTCCGAATGGAATGGTTGTGACATCTCGTGTTGTCAACGTACCAAAATTGGGACCCACTGTACGATACCAGTGAAAGTATCACGGTTCTGAGTAGTATCATGATTGTACGATACCAGTGAAAGTATCACGGTTCTGAGTAGTATCATGATACCACAGCGAAAATGAGGCAAATGTGCCTTTTGTCATTTATAAAAAGATAAATCACTTTTCTATAATACATCAATGATATTTCAATGGAATAAATTACTTATTATTATTGACAGCATCAATAAGTGATTAACATAGGGGGATCAAAATAAAATAAATAAATAAAATAAAAATCAACCAGCCACCCTCCTCCCCTGACAAGTAAAGAACAGTCCCTTCATAAGTAAAGAACAGTCCCTAAA
>NC_065519.1:40511989-40518364 GCF_006386435.1 Epinephelus moara
CAGCATCTTGATATGCCACACCTGTGAGGTGGGATGGATTATCTCGGCAAAGGAGAAGTGCTCACTAACACAGATTTAGACAGATTTGTGAACAATATTTGAGGGGAAATGGTCTTTTGTGTTTTAGATCTTTGAGTTCAGCTCATGAAAAATGGGAGCAAAAACAAAAGTGTTGCGTTTATATTTTTGTTCAGTGTAGTTTTTAGATGCGAAAAGTTCTAGACCCATGCAAATTAGTTCCGGAACGCACCAGGGCCTTTTCTGAAAAGATCCTGGTACGTGTTCCAGTACGTTCCGGCTCAAATTAAGCACTGCTTAGCGCAAACTCTACTCCTGGCATTTTGGAACCCCCGAAAACAGAGACAATTGAAAATGCTGCTGATTTAGTTTTAGTTTTATAACTGCAGGGTTGCATTTTAGTTTGGACAGGAAAAAACAGACTTTTAGAAATTATGATGCAGACACCCACGTTTGCCTCAAAATTGGGTCTCATCAGTGATGCTGTGTTAACCCAAAATATTGTAGCTAAGCCTACATACCTATTGTGATTTCATCCTTCTAATGTTGGCACTCCTTTCCCATTGCCATCCATTCCAGCGATGGATAATGCTCCCGGTACTGCTGTGATATGTCACTGTATTTGCTTTGTAACGACTCCCAATCTGTTTTCCATCACCTCAACTGCATTATACTCATGTTACTTTGATTTAAATTCTACCTCATTGAAATCTCTGGTTTTACTTTTTGCTAGAGTAGACAATCTGCCTCCTATTTACTCCGGTACATGCATGTCCAGTGTACATGGGTCCTTAGAAGGACGCTCTGTGGATTATTTGATATCAGTGTGTAAATTAAGGGAACTGACAGGCACTGACAGAGCCAAGATTATATTTGGAGACATCATTCTTGTCCTGTTGCCACCATTTCATTTTCAACATAAAATACCCAAAACTTCTAATGATAGCTTATATTTGCTATTTTGACCTCGTTCAAGCCAACTTTGGCTTCAAATTGCTGTTGTCCAGCCTACTAGGTTTAACACAGATTTAACCATGAATCTTTCAAAGTATCATTGCATATATAACATACATCTTCAACCTTTTTACATTATGCACCCCTGGATTATCGGGCAAATACTGTGGACCCCATGCATTTAGTTCTGACTTTGTATAATGGCATGGCCAGAAAACTTCAAGCCATGGTCATGGCATTTTTTCTGCCAGCATGATTTGTCATTGCCTTATTGTCAGTGCAAGGTTGTTCTGTGGGCATCAGCAGCTAACTTCCTCCAAAGTAAAGTGGAATAAAGGTCTCAAATGACATGAATCATACCAAATGTTGAACTGAAACATTATTTGAAAATAATTATATTCATGACAATAACTGAAGATGTCCCCTTACATCAGCAAGTGTTAATAGAGAAAAATTTCTCTATTAACACTTGCTGATGTCTGCCCAGTAAGGCTGTACTCTCCTGGTCGACTAGTCGATTATTTGGTCGATATGCTCTTGTCCGACCAAATTCTCATTGGTCGAATAATCGTCGTGTTACTTTCATAATGAGAAAAGTGCACATCAGTAGCTTTCCAGGATTAATCCGTTATTTCCTACGGGACAGGCTAAGTTACCTGTGAAACGGGGTTGTTGACAGAAAGTTGAACTTGCCCACCCTAACGCTAATGCAGACCTCCTGTCTGTTCTGTATACTGACAGCATTTCCCTCAGTGGAAACGAAGCTTGTATTTACTTGTATTTCACAGATAAGAAACAAATTGTGAAGACAATAAAGCCTCCACTAAAATAGCATTTTAAGTCCAGTGTGTGATTTATCCTTCAGGGATTTATCCTGGCTTCATATGAGCAGAGGAAATCTCCGCTCTTTGCTAGGCTAATGTATACAATGTAAAATGCCATAGGCTGGCGCTAAGAAAGTTAGCATGTTGTATTTGCTTGGAAAACGCGTTTAGTATAAGACAGTTGTTTTGTCGGTGAATGTTGTGAGTTGTAAGTGTTGCTGTTGTCCCTGGTGTCATATGAGAAGAGGGAAAGAATGCTAGATGCCAGGCTAATTTATACAATGTAAAATGCCATAGACTTGTGCTAATAATGTTAGCATGTTGTACTGGTGGGGGAAATGTGTCCAAATAAAGACAAGTGTTTGGCTGTGAATGCTGCAATTTATAATGAAGCCAATTTACGTACTTCTGTTTGAAAGTGTCTCTATTAAGCCATATTTAATGTGTGTTTTGAATCAACTAAACTTTACAGCACTTAACACAGTTTTGGAGGTGTAACTGCAGAGTGACACAGACACACCACCGCAGAAATAAAAATAACGTGCAGATTTATTTTTTTTTCGCCACGACTAATCGATTGGTTGAAGATTATGTGTGACTTTAGTCGACCAAGGTTTTCTTTGGTTGACTGCAGCCCTACTGCCCAGTTGTCCAATACTGTTTTCAGTAGAAGACAGATACATAGGAATCACATAAAGATAGAATCTAGAATGTCTATGACATTAGAATCACATAAAGATAAATTCTGGAATGTCTATGACACAGAATCATATTAAGATAGAACCTAGAATGTCTATGACACATAAGAATCACATAAAAATAGATTCTAGAATGTTTATGACACATTAGAATCAAATAAAGAAAGATTCTAGAATCTATGACTCATTAGGATCACAAAGATAGAATCTAGAATGTCTATGACACATACGAATCACATACAGATGATTCTATACTGTCTATGACGCATACGAATCACATGAAAATACATTCTAGAATGTTTATGAGACATACGAATCACATAAAGATAGATTCTAGAATGTCTATGACACATTAGAATGACATAAAGATAGAATCTAGAATGTCTATGACATTAGAAACACATAAAGATAGATTCTGGAATGTCTATGACACAGAATCACATAAAGATAGAATCGAGAATGTGTATGACACATAAGAATCACAAAAAGATGGATTGTAGAATCTCTGAGTCATTAGGATCACAAAGATAGATTCTGAAATGTCTGACTCAGAATCATAAAGATAGAATCTAGAATGTCTATGACACATATGAATCACATACAGATGATTCTATTATGTCTTTGACACATAAGAATCACATAAAGATAGGTTCTAGAATGTTTATGACACAAAAGAATCACATAAAAATAGATTCTAGAATGTTTATGACACATTAGAATCAAATAAAGATATATTCTAGAACCCATGACTCAAAAGAATCACATAAAGATATATTCTGAAATGTCTGACTCATTAGAATCACAAAGATAGAATCTAGAATCTAGAATCTAGAATGTCTATGACACATACGAATCACATACAGATGATTCTATGATGTATATGACACATATGAATCACACAAAGAAAGATTCTAGAATGTCTATGACATAAGAATCACATAAAGACAGATTCTAGAATCTCTGTGACACATTAGAAACACATAAGGATTGACTCTAGAATCTCTGTGACACATTAGAATCACATGAAGATTGATTCTAGAATGTCTATGACACATAAAAATCACATAAAGATAGATTGTAGAATATCTATGACACATTAGAATCACATAAAGATAGATTCTAGGATCTCTGACTCATTAGAATCCCAAAGATAGATTCTGAAATGTCTGACTCATTAGAATCACATAAAGATAGATTCTAGAATCTCTATGACACATACGAATCACATACAGATGAATTCTAGAATGTCGCTGACATAAAAATCACATAAAGACAGATTCTAGAATCTCTGTGAAACATTAGAATCCCATAAAGATTGATTGTAGAATGTCTATGACACATAAGAATCACATAAAGATAGAATATATGGAATGAAAGTTGGAATATATAGAACGAAAGTTTGAATACATGGAATAAAAGTTGGAATATATAGAATGAAAGTTGGTATCTATGGAACGAAAGTTGGAATCTATGGAATGAAAGTTGGAATACATGGAATGAAAATGGAATACATAGAATGAAAGTTGGAATATATGGACTGAAAGTTGGAATATATAGAATGAAAGTTGGAATACATGGAATGAAAGTTGGGATATATAGAATGAAAGTTTGAATACATGGAATGAAAGTTGGAATATATGGAATGAAAGTTGGAATATATAATGAAAGTTGGAATGTATAGAATGAAAGTTGTAATACATGGAATGAAAGTTGGAATATGTAGAATGAAAGTTGGAATATTTAGAATGAGTTGGAATATATAGAATGAAAGTTGGAATACATGTAATGAAAGTTGGAATATATAGAATGAAAGTATACATGTAATGAAAGTTGGAATATATAGAATGAAAGTTGGAATACATGGAATGAAAGTTGGAATACATGGACTGAAAGTTGAAATATATAGAATGAAAGTTGGAATATATAGAATGAAAGTTGGAATATATAAAATGAACGTTGGAATATATAGAATGAAAGTTGGAATATATAAAATGAAAGTTGGAATATATAAAATGAAAGTTGGAATATATAGAATGAAAGTTGGAATATATAAAATGAACGTTGAAATACATGGAATGAAAGTTGGAATACATAGAATGAAAGTTGGAATATATAGAATGAAAATTGGAATATATGGAATGAAAGTTGGAATACGTCGAACCAAAGTTGGAATATATAGAATGAAAGTTGGAACATGTAGAATGAAAGTTGGAATATTTAGAATGAGTTGGAATACATGGAATGAAAGTTGGAATACATGGAATGAAAGTTGGAATATATAGAATGAAAGCTGGAATATATAAAATGAAAGTTGGAATATATAGAATGAACATTGGAATATATGGAATGAAAGTTGGAATATACATAACAAAAGTTGGAATATATGGAATGAAAGTTGGAATATATAGAATGAAAGTTGGAATTCATGGAATGAAAGTTGGAATATATACAATGAAAGTTGGAATATATGGAATGAATGTTGGAATACAAACCTACATACCGAGCGCTACGGACGTTACCGTGACGGACGTCACATATTAGAGTTGATCATATGAACCCCAGTCCATGTGTGAATGTTGATTACCCTGTATCACATTAATGGTTAAACCCCACTGTTAAACCTACTGCTCTTGTGGCTCGCTGTGTAGTGTTTACTATCATCCTGAATGAGCTATTTGCAGGGATGGGCTGCCGACATGTGAAAAATGTTACTGTGTCACATGAATACGCTGGTAGCCTCTCACGATAATACTGCTCTTCTTGTTCGCTGTTTACTAGGGTTGAGCCCGTGAGTATCTGGTGCGGATAAAGCACTTTTGACGAGTACGAGTATTATGTAATACGAGTCATTATCTGTGCTCGTGATGAATGAAAATCCTATAGCTGACCGTGTCCACATTCTGTGATAAGCCAGTCACACACAGCGCACCTCCCCTACACACACACGGTCACTGCAGCTGTGCCCTGCTCCGCTGACACACACACACACACACACACACACACACACACACACAGTGACAACCTCTCTGTCAATCACTCACGTTTGACAGATCACGTCGCATCTCTCTTCAATACCGGTTAGGTTTTCTTCAGCTCGCTCTTACATCGGTTTGTAATTACTTATAGTCAGTAGAGATTCTGGTAAACTTGATTCGTAACAGACGCGGTGCTTTTGTTAGAGCTGAATGCGACTTGCGTCCGTTGTTTTGTTTTTTTTTGGTTCATCTTCATTAAAGTAAATGAAGATCTGAAAAAAACAGCTCAGAACTATTTGATCAGTAGGATAACATTTCTCTCTCTCTCTCTCTCTATACACACACACCATAATCAGCATTATGTTTAACTTTGTGTATAAAAGACAAAGAACATTAGGTAGTTAAAAAAAAAAAAAAAAAATCGCGCTGCCTGATCATAAAAATCATTTAAAAAAAATCGCACTGCCTGATCATAAAAATCATTTAAAAAATCATATAAAAAAACTGCATTTTCCTTAATTGCCAACTGCATGTGCTGTATTCATTGATGCACTTAAGAATATTCATGTTCTGTGTTTCTAAGAAAAGACCAATGGGTGTACTGCCTGTCATCTCGACTCACGCATTATTAAAATTCACTTGACAGCTGTCACTCTGAGGTGATTTATGACCAGTCAGTCGCATCCAAAAAGGTAACGCCTACTATGTATGCCACTGAAGTCAAACACATGTGGGTAAAGCCCTATTTTTGATTGTTTTGTTTTTTTTGTCTATTTCAGATGTGTAACATCCATAACGCAAAAATGTAACATCCATAACGGCACTTTTTTGTGATTCTTTCCTTAACAGGAAAAAAAAAGTTTTCCTAAATGTGCTTTTTGGGTACCTCAAACCCTTCCCTACAAA
>NC_065519.1:40519447-40532210 GCF_006386435.1 Epinephelus moara
TCTCTCTCTCTCTCTCTCTCTCTCTCTCTATACACACACACCATAATCAGCATTATGTTTAACTTCGTGTATAAAAGACAAAGAACATTAGGTAGTAAAAAAAAAATTGCATGTGCTGTATTCATTAATGCACTTAAGAATATTCATGATGCACTTAAGAATATTCATGTTCTGTGTTTCTAAGAAAAGACCAATGGGTGTACTGCCTGTCATCTCGACTCGCGCATTATTAAAATTCACTTGACAGCTGTCACTCTGAGGTGATTTATGACCAGTCAGTCGCATCCAAAAAGGTAACGCCTACTATGTAGTCTACCGGTATGTAATCGATCAGTAGTAGAGTAAATGAGACAGTCATTTAGTTTGAGAAGCTGGGGTAGCCTACATTTTAAGTGATATAGCCTAGTCTGGAATTTGGGTATTCATCATTAACTTTTCCCTGGCTAACTTCTGGCTAGCTAACGTTAGCTAATGTTAACGTTAGCTTGATATGAGTGAAAGATCAGGCACCATCAGCTAGTGTAGGCTAGTAACTTTAATCATACTGTATAAGTGCTGAATCCTCTTCACTATTTTCAACACACAGGCTTGCCTGCTAGTTAGTTAGTTCATAGATTGCGAAAAGATAGTCATGAAATGTAAGCGCACTCGATCTGCTGCGCTCGAAGCATCAGCTGTCAATCAATGTGCATCTTTCTCCCCGCAGTGAATCCTCCTGACAGCTGCGCGTCTACATAGACTCAAGTTAACACAGACTTACCCAGAGACACTGAAAGGTAGGCAGGTAATTTAGTGCAGTTTTATATAGAAATAAAAGGAATATGAGCTGTCAGTGAAAGCGATTTTCTCCCCACACTACAGTTGGTGTGGGAGGCTGTGCGTCAGACCCACCCAGCTTGGCTGTCATAGGCGCATCCTAAATAACACCACAGGACAGGTAGGTGGGGAGACATGCGCAACAACAACAATAACTATTGTTATTATTAGTATCATTGTTGTTGTATGTTATTTTGTTATTTCATAATATTAATAATAATAATAATAATAATAACAATATAAGAGGAAAATTAGCAGTAGGCCTAAGGTATTTTTCTCCTACCTACTAAATCAGTGTTTCTCAACCTTGGGGTCGGGACCCCATGTGGGGTCGCCTGGAATTCAAATGGGGGTCCCCTGAGATGTCTAGTAATTGATAAAAAAAAAAATTACTGATAATTTTTTTAAAACTAATTATTATTCTTTTTAAAATTATGATTAAAAACACCACACACAATCTTAAACAACTGTATTCTATACTTTCACTTTCTTGAATATAAAGCGAGTTCAAATAAAATGCAGCATATAAAAATATATGAGCTGGTGCATCTTGATTGACGTGATTGTGATTGTGATCACAAGGTCGCCAGAAATTTGTGATGTCAGAATGGGGTCACGAGCCAAAAAAGGTTGGGAACCACTGTACTAAATGAGACTTGATAGGTGTGTAGGTAGCCCAGGTTATTCAGGGATATAAATAAATAAATATGAAAACAGTGCACACTAAACATACATTTTTATTTAATTTCAGCATGGTCAAAACAGATGCAAAACGCCAGAAGGCGTACAGGGAGAGGAAAAAGTACGATGAAGCTTTTAAAGCAAAAGAGAGAGAGAGGAAAAGGAAGGAGAGAGAAAATAAAAAGAACACTCAGTCAAAGGAGGAGGCAGAAAGAGTTTGGGCGTTAGGAAGGGAGAGAGTAAGAAAATGGCGTCTTCTCAAAAGTAATGGTCAGGAAGTCAGTCAGTCTGCATAGCCTTTTAAAACGAGGCAATCTTTTGGGAAGGCATTAAAACGCACAGTCAAGGCTCTGCCAAAAAGCCCATCAAAGAAGAAAGCAGTGATCGAAAATTTGGCCCTCTCAATGAGCTTGTTGATCAGGAAACCCACTCCAAAAAACACCAAAATCCAAGATGCAACTAAAGAGAGAGTAAAGGAGTATTATTCCAGGGACGACATATCCAGACAGGCCCCAGGAATAAAGGATGCCGTGACCATAAGAGAGGGAGGAGTCAAGCAGAGGGTCCAAAAACGGCACATGTCCATGTCCCTTATGGAGGCATACCGTTGTTTTAAGGAGGACAATCCTAACTTGGTAATCGGCAAATCCAAGTTTGCTGAACTATGGCCACCTCAAGTCTGTCTCTGTTCAGAGACTCCAAGGAATGTGTGTCTGTGTAGGTACCATGAGAACACCTCTCTGCTCCTGGAATGTGTGCGGCGCCATGTTCCTCACAAAGTGTTCAAGAGCTCAAGTGAATTTGTCAGCTCCGTGGTGTGCAGCACTGATGACCCACAGTGTATGCTGAATACCTGTGAGGAGTGCAGGGATGCCCAGCTGTTCCAGAGCAGTATTGTGGACCACATACCAGGTGAGGAGAAACAACTGAAGACCACCTGGTATGCCTGGGAGACAGTTGGGGGAGTGCAGGCGAAGGTCCAGAAGACTGGAGTACTAGGAGATGTACTCCATCTTCTCACTAGCAGTGCACCACAATTTCTCAAGCACTGCTTCATCAAGAGAAAACAGAGTGCAGTGTTTGAGGAGAAGAAAGCGACAGCCCAAGCAAACGGAGACTCTGTGGTCCTGCAGGTGGACTTTGCCGAGAACTACACTGCAGTGTACCAGGATGAGATCCAGTCTACCCACTGGAACCAGAAGCAGGTGTCTATCTTCACCTCTGTTGCCTGGTCTGATGCCGATCCGTTGTCGTATGTGGTGGTGAGTGACAGCCTGGACCACGACAAGAAGGCTGTGGCAATGTTCCTGAGAAGGGTTGTCCAAAACATCTGGCGGAAACATCCCCACATGAGGCAGCTCCACATTTTTAGTGACGGAGCTGCCTCCCAGTTCAAAAACAAATTTCTGTGGGCCTTTTTGTCATCAAGTTTGCAGGACATGTTCCCCAACCTCCACGCTGAGTGGCACTTTTTTGCCACGAGCCATGGCAAAGGAGCAGTCGACGGTGTGGGGGGCACGGTGAAGCGAGCTGTCAGCACAGCTGTGCTCAGCTGACAGGGAATTGTCCACACTACTGCCGATTTCGCTCGAGTCGCTGCTCAGAGGTGCCCAAACGTCACCATCGAAGAGGCGACTCCTGAGGAGATAAAGAGCTTCACTGACACACAGGAGCTGGAGGCCAAGTGGGAAGATGTGCCGACCCTTCATGGCACACAGAGAGTGCATCATGTCGAGGTTGTGTCATGGGGGGTGATCAAACATAGATGTATGGGGTGTGATCAAACATAGATGTACTCTACAGCCAATACATTATACCTGCACACTTTTCTCTCCTCAACCACCAGACCCTCAGCTGTCTCCTCCACACAAGTGTCCACTACTGCCATTGAAGAGGCCAGACGTCCACCACCTGTCTCCTCTGACAAGGACGACTGTTGCCCACCTTTTATCAAGACAGGGGATTGTCTCCTCGCCAAATCTAACAGGCAGTTTGTAGGATTGGTCACACAAAAAGACGACACAGGGGCTGAAATTCAATTCCTCAGAAAAATGACATATCTGGTCTGGTCTTCGCGCTTCCTACAAAAGAGGACAAGTCCTGGATCAGTTTCGATCAGATTGTCAAACATCTAAGTCCTCACATGGACAACAGAGGGAGATACCATTTCTCCGAACCAGTCCAGGCAGAGTGAACTGGACTTGTATACAGTACAGTAGCACTCTAAGAGAGAGAAGTGTAGTGTTTGTATGAATTGTTCTTGCCTGTGTATCCTGTTTTGTGATGATGACTGTAATGTGTGGTATCTTCCACGATGACATGTCATCTTGTCTGTGGTTTTGTAATATGATGATTGTAATGTGTTGTCCACCTGTCCTCGGTCTAAAGAATGAATATGTAGCCTATGTTTAGGCTTATTGTCTTTTATTTGAAGCCTGATTAATATTATTGCAAATATTCAGTATTTTAACATGTTTGTTGTTGGTTTCATGAATTTTGATGTTCACATTTAAAATATGATTATATGTTTTCAATATGTATATAGTATGATGTTACGACTGTTGTCGTAATTTATTTTGTTTGTGTGTGTTTTGCTGCATGTGTTCTCTGTTATTTTGTTTGTGTGTGTTTTGCTGCATGTGTTCTCTGTGTTTTCTGTATNTTTTTTTTTTTTTTATTGTTTGGTTAGGTTATTTACTTACTCCCTGGGCAGGATTGTTTTTGTTTGTTATTTTGGCATTAGTCCAACCTGAAGTTACTATTTCAGTTAATTCGGTTATTTAAATATTGTAAATAAATTCACACTATTGATCGTTCCATACGTCTTTTTCATTGTGGCTACTTGGGACTTGGGGAGGATGGGGGCCTTTCATGTTGTGTCCCAGACACCCCTAGACTGGGCATAACAATGATTTCAATATGCTTTAGGCCTAGCTTTTTAGCTTGTTGTTGGTTAGTAGTGTATTTCTCATGTGTAGGCTTAGGGCCTTCTTCTTTTGCTGTTTTTACTTTTTCAATAATTACACCCACCACTTTGGCCTTAACTGTTTATTGTAATAAAAAGCATTTCATCCATATTTCTATGAATTTTAGTTTTTTCTTAAAAAAAAGAAAAAGAAAAGAAAAATCACCAAATCATTTTCTAGACAAACCAATGCCCACGTTTTGCTCAGAAAAACACACTGAACAAAATGGTGGCGCTAGATTCGCCGAAAAATGGCAGGAAACGTTACTTCCGGTTTACTTCCTGTTTGAGTGCAAACCCGGAAGTAGCATTTCCTGCCATTTCTCAGACTACAACATAGATCCAGACTGGTTTGACCCTTTAAATGGGCCACTGAAGTCAAACACATGTAGGTAAAACCCTATTTTTGATTGGTTTTTTTTTGTCTATTTCAGACGTGTAACATCCATAACGCAAAAATGTAACATCCATGACGGCACTTTTTTGTGATTCTTTCCTTGACAGGAAAAAAAAAGTTTTCCTAAATGTGCTTTTTGGGTACCTCAAACCCTTCCCTACAAAATGATATTAAACATGTTAGTCTTTGAAAGAACAATTCACAGAGTTTTCATCATGTGTTCAGTGAGTCCGAAAAGCTTGTCCATTTCCGTAACATCCATAACGCTGGGTATTTTGTCACTTCTCTCCAAATCCAAAGGGTCAAAACATTTCATATTGCAGGCTTATCTTTATCCCAATAAGTGTAACTAAAATATGTATAGTCAATTTTCTAATTCAAATCAATGCCTTGTCAATGTTAAGCTTAGTTTCCAATTTTCTCTCTGAATGTAACATCCATAATGCTGGAATTGCCCAATACATGGAATGAAAGTTGGAATATATAGAATGAAAGTTGGAATATATAGAATGAAAGTTGGAATTCATGGAATGAAAGTTGGAATATATAGAATGAAAGTTGGAATATATAGAATGAAAGTTGGAATTCATGGAATGGAAGTTGGAATACATGAAATGAAAGTTGGAATATGTAGAATGAAAGTTAGAATACATGGAATGAAAGTTGGAATACATGGAATGGAAGCTGGAATATATGGAATGAAAACTGGAATATATGGAATGACAGTTGGAATATATAGAATGCAAGATGGAATATATAGAATGAAAGTTAGAATATATAGAATGAAGGTTGGAATACAAGGAATGAAAGTTGGAATTTATTGAATGAAAGTTGGAATATATAGAACGAAAGTTGGAATATATGAATGAAAGTTGGAATATAAATTACAAAAGTTGGAATACATGGAATGAAAGTTGGAACACATGGAATGAAAGTTGGAATACATAGAATGAAAGTTGGAATATATGGAATGAAAGTTGGAATACAAGGAATGAAAGTTGGAATATATAGAATGAAAGTTGGAATATATAGAACGAAAGTTGGAATATATGAATGAAAGTTGAAATACATGGAATGAAAGTTGGAATATATAGAATGAAAGGTGGAATATATGGAATGAAAGTTGGAATATACAGAATGAAAGTTGGAATATATGGAAAGTGTTTTGGAGGTGTAACTGCAGAGTGACACAGACACACCACCGCAGAAATAAAAATAACGTGCAGATTTTTTTTTTCCCCCATGAGTAATTGATTATTTGAAGATTATGTGTGACTTTAGTCGACCAAAATTTTCTTTGGTTAACTACAGCCCTACTGCCCAGTAGTCCAATGCTGTTTTCAATAGAAGACAGACACATAGGAATCACATAAAGATAGAATCTAGAATGTCTATGACATTAGAATCACATAAAGATGAATTCTGGAATGTCTACGACACAGAATCATATAAAGATAGAATCTAGAATGTCTATGACACATAAGAATCACATAAAGATAGATTCTGGAATGTCTATGACACAGAATCATATAAAGATAGAATATTCTGGAATGTCTATGACACAGAATCATATAAAGATAGAATCAAGAATGTCTATGACACATTAGAAACACATAAAGGTAGATTCTAGAATTTGTATGACACATTAGAATCACATCAAGATAGATTCTAGAATCTTTGACTCATTAGAATCCCAAAGATAGATTCTGAAATGTCTGACTCATAAATATCACATAAAGATAGATTCTAGAATTTTTATGACACATAAGAATCACATAAAGACAGATTCTAGAATGTCTATGATATAAGAATCACAAAAAGACAGATTCTAGAATCTCTGTGACACATTAGAATCACATAAAGATTGATTCTAGAATATCTATGACACATAAGAATCACATAAAGATATATTCTAGAATGTCTATGACACATAAGAATCACATAAAGACAGATTCTAGAATCTCTGTGACTCATTAGAATCACATAAAGATATATTCTAGAATGTCTATGACACATAGGAATCACATAAAGATAGATTTAGAATCTCTGACTCATTAGAATCCCAAAGATAGATTCTGAAATGTCTGACTAATTAGAATTACATAAAGATAGATTCTAAAATCTTTATGACAATCACATACAGATGATACTATAATGTCTATGACACATAAGAATCACATAAAGATAGATTCTAGAATGTCTATGACACATAAGAATCACATAAAGATAGATTCTACAATGTCTATGAAACATTAGAATCACCTAAAGACAGATTCTAGAATCTCTGTGACACATTATAATCATATAAGGATTGATTC
Source organism: Epinephelus moara (assembly GCF_006386435.1). Lineage (NCBI taxonomy): Eukaryota > Metazoa > Chordata > Actinopteri > Perciformes > Serranidae > Epinephelus > Epinephelus moara. The sequence continues at coordinate 40,526,625 of NC_065519.1, forward strand.
TAGAATGTCTATGACATATAAGAATCACATAAAGATATATTCTAGAATGTCTATGACACATAAACACATAAAGACAGATTCTAGAATCTCTGACTCATTAGAATCCCAAAGATAGATTCTAGAAGTCTATGACACGTTAGAATCACATAAAGACAGATTCCAGAATGTCTTTGACACATTAGAATCACATAAAGACAGATTCTAGAATGTCTATGACTCATTAGAATCACATAAAGATAGAATCTAGAATGTCTAGGACATCAGAATCACATCAAGATAGATCCTTGAACATATATGACACAGAATCATATAAAGATAGATTCTAGAATGTCTATGACACATAAGAATCACATAAAGATAGATTCTAGAATGTCTATAACACATTAGAATCACATAAAGATAGATTCTAGAATGTCTATAACACATTAGAATCACATAAAGATAGATTCTAGAATTTCTGACTCATTAGAATCACAAAGATAGATTCTGAAATGTCTGACTCATTAGAATCACAAAGATAGAATCTAGAATGTCTATGACATACGAATCACATACAGATGATACTATAATGTCTATCACACATACGAATCACAAAAAGACAGATTCTAGAATCTCTGTGACACATTAGAATCACATAAAGATTGATTCTAGAATGTCTATGACACATAAGAATCACAAAAATATAGAATCTAGAGGTCTATGACACATTAGAATCACATAAAGACAGATTTCAGAATGTCTTTGACACATTAGAATCACATAAAGACAGATTCTAGAATGTCTATGACTCATTATGAATCACATAAAAATAGAATCTAGAATGTCTATGACATCAGAATCACATCAAGATAGATCCTGGAACATATATGACACAGAATCATATAAAGATAGATTCTAGAATGTCTATGACACATAAGAATCACATAAAGATAGATTCTAGAATGTCTATAACACATTAGAATCACATAAAGATAGATTCTAGAATGTCTATAACACATTAGAATCACATAAAGATAGATTCTAGAATTTCTGACTCATTAGAATCACAAAGATAGATTCTGAAATGTCTGACTCATTAGAATCACAAAGATAGAATCTAGAATGTCTATCACACATACGAATCACATACAGATGATACTATAATGTCTATCACACATACGAATCACATAAAGATATATTCTAGAAAGTCTATGACATAAGAATCACAAAAAGACAGATTCTAGAATCTCTGTGACACATTAGAATCACATAAAGATTGATTCTAGAATGTCTATGACACATAAGAATCACATAAAGACAGATTCCAGAATGTCTTTGACACATTAGAATCACATAAAGACAGATTCTAGAATGTCTATGACTCATTATGAATCACATAAAAATAGAACTAGAATGTCTATGACATCAGAATCACATCAAGATAGATCCTGGAACATCTATGACACAGAATCATATAAAGATAGATTCTAGAATGTCTATGACACATAAGAATCACGTAAAGATAGATTCTAGAATGTCTATAACACATTAGAATCACATAAAGATAGATTCTAGAATCTCTGACTCATTAGAATGACAAAGATAGAATCTAGAATGTCTATGACACATATGAATCACATACAGATGATACTATAATGTCTATGACATAAGAATCACATAAAGACAGATTCTAGAATCTCTGTGACACATTCGAATCCAATAAAGATTAATTCTAGAATGTCTATGACACATAAGAATCACATCAAGACAGATTTTAGAATGTCTATAACACATTAGAATCACATAAAGAGAGATTCTAGAATCTCTGACTCATTAGAATCCCAAAGATAGATTCTGAAATATCTGACTCATTAGAATCACATAAAGATAGATTCTAGAATCTCTATGACACATATGAATCACATAAAGATAGATTCTAGAATGTCTATGACATAAGAATCACATAAAGACAGATTCTAGAATCTCTGTGACACATTACAATCACATAAAGATTGATTCTAGAATGTCTATGACACATAAGAATCACATAAAGATAGATTCAAAAATACAGTCATTTATTCTTACACAACATGAAAAGCATAGCCTCGCATTCCCAGACCAAATCACAAATGCAAATTAGTCTTGAATCGCTGTGTTCATTTTCACCAGAGCAACGAAACTGGACATAGCACTGAGCAATAGACAGAGCACATTCAAGTCCCGCTCCCACCGGAGGGGAAAACAATCATCGCGCTCAAGTGACTCAGTTACGGATTCTTTATCATGTTGGTAGTGCATTCCACTACAAAGCAGCTTTTAGGTGTTTGTGTGTTTTTGTTGGCAAATGTTAATGATAAGGAGGCACCTTCACCCAATAAAAGTTCTTACAAGCTGCCGAACCGAAAAACTGAGCTTTTTTAAGCAATAAGACATGAGGCACCAGCAGGAATATAAAGGAAAATTGTTTGATCCTGACACTCCTGACACTGGGCCTTTTCCACTGTCACTTTTGGCCACGCCAATATCTATTTCCATTATAATTTCAGACATGCCGTGCCATGCCAAGCATCGCCACCTGTCCTCAAGCATGTTAGAGTGACGTCTCGCCAACCACAACCATGCCCAGCAACCCCGCTTCTCTCCCTTAAACATACATGTGTTACCATACTGAACTCACCTCTGTGTGCAGGAATCCAGAGAGAAAGGTGTTTTTAAAATCTCTCTGTGTTTAGCTCTCAGTACTTTTGTAGCCTCTAACTGAATCTCTGTGGTTTGGAGTTTAGTTTCTCTCCTGCGTTCTGTTTTTACTTGAGAGATCTGTTTTATTTTACTATTTCATGTTCACCATCTGCCATATTAGACGTTGTGTGAAGTTGCTGCTCAAAAACTCAATATTTCCTTATTTTGCTGCTTCACATAACAAAATAATGGGGGACTTTTATTGTGAAGAATCTAAAGGAAATGAAATGTGTTTCTCACTGAATTAGCGGAACTTCGTTTTGCAGCTTTTCTTCAATAAAGGCAAGTCTAATAATACTGGAAGAGTAAAGCAGAAACAGCCACAGTGAGATGTTAGATGAAGAGCTGTAGACAACAGGCTCTTACTGCACCTCAACAAACAGCTCACCTCCAACAGGTAAACTTCTTTTACCTTCCCTGCTGTGGAAAAACTCATGCAGCAAAAATAACAGGGGACTTTAGCCATGGATCTGTCCACTGCTTTTAACATCATCACTCAAGACAAGCCATGATCAGTTTAAGACACACCTTCAAGCAGGAAGCCCTGTTGTAATGGAAATACAAATCCCTGCCGTGCTGGGCTGATGGCCCAAACCAAACCAAACGAAGCCAAGTCAAGCCAGTACATGACTGTCGAAAAGGAGTAATGTCTACGTGCAGCAAGTATTTCGTTAATTTTGGCCAGACAAACTGTAGAGATTGAAGCTGACAAAGCTATGTAAGGTAAAGTTTTGATCTTTGTTAGCTTACATGATGGTCTTAAGTGGTGATTCAATCAAATAGTTGTAACATTAACAAGGGTGTTGTTTTCAGAGTATGACATGTTGCAGTCTATCTCCACGGGCAAATATAAACAAACAGTGTGCAGAGATGAGCTGTGATGGTGTAGCATCAATATGTCTGTGAAACAGTGTTGCCATTTTTGCCATCAGAATTTGTAAAATACTCAGCTGCAGCCATCTTGGTTGTTTTTTAAAATAACAGCGCTTCTACAAGGCTAGGTTTATGCTAACTGTAATATCCTTGGTGCAAGGATGCACAAGCCAAAAGTGATGTGATTACACATTTTGCCTGAAGCACAAAGGCTCTGCAAGTTGTCAGTCACAATATCAAAATCATCTCATATCAGATAAGGGGATGTTTGTGACTGCCCCAAAATAGGCCAGGTCGACTGGAAATCTGTCTGAACGGTAAGGGTAACACACAAATCTGCCAGAGCAAGTAAACATGAGCTGACAGATTAGTCTGGTTCCCAGGTTTTGAAAAACACACTTCATGAGATACAATGATCTATCACTGTAAATATGAAGTTCACTTGTGTTTGTCCTACTTTCCATTTGATCCTGATTTCATTGCGCCAAGTTATATTATGTCAGTGCTGCATCATTTGATGCTCAGCCTCCCATCAATCACTTGACATTCACATGACGTAAGTCCAGGACAAATGAACCTCTCAGAAACATGCTGCCACAAACAGGTTTATCACATCCATGTCTTCTTATTCATCTGTCCTCTCCACCTTCAAGTTTATCATCCTCACTTTTGTATTTATGCAGAAAAATCTTAGCATGCATTGTAGAATATTGGGAAATGTAACCTAGAGGGATAAAGGGATGAAACTCATTTGAAAAGGAACCACATAGTTTCAGGTTCAGTGCCTTTCCATTAGGCAGTGATTAGTACCATAGATATAATACCTGTCCTCCTCCAGTGGCCAGCTAACAGCTGGAATCCATCCTCTTGTCAGTGCCAGGAATCAAAACACGCAGCTTTTAATTAATGCAGTACTCAGACTTTTTACCTCAATGTGAAGCTGGCACCCTATGGCAATGACCAGCTGACTGGTAACAGTCTGTATCTTATTAGATTGGATAGGCAAGGGGGGTGAAGGCCAGAGTAATGGATCCCTGTGTTATTGCAGGTCATCTTCCAGCTGGTCCAGCTGAATAAACCCTGGGATTTCTGCGCATTAACAAGTCCAGACCAAGTGGATAGTCCAATCAGCCTCAGGTTTCATGCAGCATCCCTGCTCTAAGCTGACACAGTGGGTGGGACAAGGAATGTAATGAATGAAGTCAATGTTTGTTTATAAGTGCTCTAATTAGATGAATCCAGATATAAGCCATTATCCCTTACTAACTTCCCTCATTAAAAAATGTGCCAGTGCTTTTACCCACGTGTTTTAATCCACTTACTATAAATCATACCTGTGTTAAAGGAGACATATCATGCATTTTTCATGTCTTGTGTTGTATAGTGTTACACTGTTGGATGTTCATATTAAATGTGGCTATAGTGTCATATATGTAGACACTAGAAACATATGTAGAAATAAAACCAGTGAGCAAAAACTTTACTAAAATTCTGAATATTCCATTTCCTACAGTTTTTATCACTCTGGTTACAGTATGATGTCATAGTGTGACAGCTTTCTTTATATGGCCATCTGCTACAGGCATTACGTAACCTACGCTGCTACATGTAGCTACATGGGGAACATGTAAACTTGGTTCCTGATGTTGCTCATTTCTCCCCAATTTTGGATCTAACTGGTTGTGTTTAGAAGCTTTTATTGGCGATTTTTCAAGTATACTGCTAACGTACATGTAACAACATGGATTGTGATCAAGCCCCAACCTCCAGGGGAGACGAGTGAGACCAATGCAGAAGTGCCAAAAACTGTAGTTCACTGACTGTCCACTTGAGGCTGGCTCCGGAAGTGAGTCAATTGGAGTAATATGGCTTGCTGTTCGATTAATTATACCAACAGACTGTCCAAGAAGTCTGTGCTCCAGGTTTTTCGGTAAGTGAAATTCGGAAATTCCAGTATTATTTTATTTATGTTTATATGTTAGCATTAATTAGCGG